>NW_005356905.1:1975482-1996308 GCF_000412655.1 Myotis brandtii | reverse complement strand
GTGAGAGCAATCTGGTGGCACTGGTACTGTGGAAAGATGCCAGTGCCCCTGCCTTCTGGGCATAGCAGATGTGATCAAGAGTCAGGTCACAAACCAGCAAGTGCCATTTTGTGGCACCCACCCCGTGGCGGCTCATCCGCTGGAAACTCGCCAGCCTGGAATGGCTTAGAGCCTACTCCCCGGGGCCACACAGTCTTCCTGGGCCAGAACCGCTGACCGACCTGGGTGCGCCCTACGACGGTCCAGTGCCCTGGCGCCCATCACACCGGGAGGACGGCTGTGACAAGCAATGCATTTGGAAAGGAGCAGCTTTGGCCACTTCCCCTCCATCTAAACAGGGATTAGGTGAGGAACCCATGGGAGGGAAGGAGGGAGTTCTCCAGAGCTCGCTCTTGCCCTAACTCGTAAACTTCAGACCAGGGCTTCTCTAGAAAGGGCGAAAGATCACCAACCTGGTCAAGTCTTCAATGTCCACCAGCATGGCATCCTGTTCCGTGTGCAGCTCATCTCGGATGAGCAGCAGCTGGACCAGCTCTTCATTCAAGCCTGAGGCAGAGAGAAGAGAGCACTTAAAAACAGGCAGGACTGTATCCAAGTAAGACTGCATCCAGGTCAGAATGGGTAACGATTTCTGGGCACATGTATCACAGATCGATCTATCGATCTATCTATCTATCTATCTCTCATCTATTTATATCATTTCTGTTAAAATTTAGAATTTTTATATGAGCTTTTCATAAGCTCAGGGGAAGCCATCAATTTGAGAACATCACTAATCTGCATAATTATAAGAGTGTTGGAAGGAAAGGAGTAAAGTACAAAGGATTTCCAAATACATTAACATTAGAGTGCGAAAAATTGTTCACTATTAGGGAAATAGCTTGTTAGAAAAAGTGGCGTTTTGTTTGAAAAACAAAAAACAAAAATGTCTGGGGTTTATTAAGTTTTCCACTGCACCTGCCACACTGAGAGTCGGAGGGGCCGCTGGGCCTGACTCAGGTGCCTCAGGGATGCTCCGGGCTTCCCACGGCCCAGGAAGGAGCAGCCCTGTGTGCAGGTTGCTCTGGGGAAAGTATTAGCTCAAGCGATCGGAAAGCCAGGGTGTAAGGCCTGAGGAAATCAGCCCCGAAGTCTCTGGACAACAGGTGCCAAGGGAAATATTCCTCAGGGCTTATGCTGGGAAAAAAATGCACGGACACATTTCTCATCTTCCTGAAATCAGTGCACGGGTCAATCTGGCTTCTGCCTCTAAAGGGGATGAACAAGCAAGGGCTATCTCTTGCCTTTTCCCCTCAGTTCAGCTAAGAATCAAAGCATGTGAGTCTGGACACATGGACACAAGAGGAGAACACCCATTTAGCGAGAGCGCTGGGCCCGGAAACCAAAGAAAGGAAGTGGGTACTCAGCCAGGTCCCCCTGGGAAGTGCTTTTAGAGATCCTGACTTCAAATGATGCATTTGTCTGCCTTTAGTTCAGACTAGTTTCCAATTTTAAAAAGAAAGGGAGAGAAAGAACCAAACAAAGAGGCCCGAAACATCATCAGCCCCTGAAAAGGACGAGATGGCAATTTATTAGTATTTAAAAATCCAAGGAAGATGCTTCAGTAGTAAAATATCACTTGACAGAGTAAGCTCCCAGTAATTTACTCAACTAAATTAAAATGTAGAATTTTTAGAAATCCACTGAATCTATGGTTTCTTAAAATGTTAAACTCGTTCTCTCAATTTTACTTTATTTTTGATTAAAAATATTTTTACGATTAAGAATTTTTTATGTTGACATTATTGCTGACTCTCCCATCACCCTCTTTGCCCACCCTCACTTCCCTCAGCCTCCCCCTCCTCTCTTAGCCTCCCCCTCCCTTGGCCTTCACCACACGATTGTCCCTGTCCATGGGGCATACATATATGTTCTTTAGCTAATCCCTTCGCCTGCTTTATCCAGCCATACCACCGCCCTCCCCTCTGGCTCCTGCCAGCCTGTGCCATGTATCTATTATCCATGTCTCCAGTTCCATTTGTTCATTAGATTCCACACATTAGTGAGATCAATGGTATTTGTCTTTCTCTGACTGGCTTATTTTGCAGATGAAAGAATTCTTTATCTCTTCTTGATTTTAAAACAATACTGAATATATTAACTTGACACTGAAGATGTCCAATTCTAATTTTTCCAATGTGTTCTTGGGGTAGGCTTTTATGCTAGTACCTAGTACAGTGCCTGCATTGTGCATAGGAATTTCTTCCCCATATGAAGTTTTTAACTTTTTATTATGGGAAATTCCAAACTGATACAAAAGCAAAGAGCATAGTTTAAGAATGCCCCATGCATCCATTAGCTTCAACTAGCCAATCTTGACGCAGCTCTCTCCCTTTCTCCTAGTGGACTATTTTAAAGCAAATTCCAGACATCATATTATTTCATCTGTTGATGCTTCAGTATATATTTCTAAAGATGGGGCTCTTTTTAAAAAAATTACCATAACCACAATATCTTCATCATATCTGAATAAATAAATCTTTAATAAAACATTTAGTCAGTGTTCAATTTCCCCACTTAGCTCCTAAAAATGCTTTTTATAGTTAGTTTGTCTGAATGCATTTGGTTGGCATATCTCTTAGGTGGCTTTATCTGTAAGTGCCACCATATGTTCCAGAGGATTTGTGAGCCCATCTGGCCTAACCACTCTGCCCAGGTGGGCATGCTCTCTCCTTCATCGGGCCAAGCAACAGACCTTCTCTGCACCTCTAATTAGTGTGAGCGAGCACCACTCACTTACTACCCCTCCCCACTGCAGTTATTCTGGGGGAAACAGGCCCACATATCATCACCCTGTAATTTTCACATATTGGTCCTATCTACTCTTACCACCTGGAGGAGTACCACAAATAAGTCGACTTTGATTTGATGACCCAAAATGAATGTACGTACCAGTAAAGTTGAGGATATCATTGTATAACAAATGACCTGTAACTACTAAATTGTATTCTAGAAACAGGTGTTGCAAGCCAGATGCTTGCCAAGTGCTTGCTATTTAAAATAAATAATCAGGACCTAACCTTGAAAAATTCTTAAAGTTTCTGAATATTTCTAAGGAGAGAGAGAGAGAGAGAGAGAGAGAGAGAGAGAGAGAGAGAGAGAGAGAGGGAACACTTGCAGGCACACAACCAGGAGGAGCCCAATGAAATGCTGTACAAAGGGTCTAAATTGAGGAAGTGGTGCTGTCCCATTGCATTTCCCACTTATTATTCCATTTTCAAGCACACCTGACACTTACTTTCTATCTGAGAATGGAGATCATTGACTATCACTTGTAGCTGCCCAATAGTCATGTCCCTCAGGTCAGCGGGCTTTAAACTCCTCTTCATCAAGCATTCGCTTATATGAGGCATGTGTGGCAGCTGCGGAGACAGAGGGAAGGGATGGACGTATGAACAGAGCAGCAAGTACATTGAACCCAAGACCCAGTTTCCCCCATAAAGACCGCCCCTCTCATCCACCCACTTTCAAGTTCTGGGCTTAAAAGCTTTCCCAGTCTAACTTTCTCAACGCGAGGCCCTACAGACTACAATGTCTGGAACACTATCAGCATCAAAATGCTATCCTACTCAAACCAAAAGCTTTCAGACTGGCTCTTACACAGGCTGTGACAACCATGAGTCCATTATTCTATACATAAATGAATTACCGGGGAGCTCAAATAATATCGATGACATGGATGAAATTAATATCAGCTATGTATTAATTCATAGCACACCACAAGCACTGTGCTATGTGCTCTGACACGGGTGTTATTGTTTATACCCATTTTATAGATGAGAAAGCTGAGAGTTATGTAACCTGACCAGAGCCCCACAGTAGGGCAGTAGCAGAGATAGATTTAAACTCCAAAGTGCCAGGCTCTTATCCACTATGCTACACTGTCTTTGTTGGAAGGTGGGACTGAGAGCATAGCAGTAGTGAGTCTGCCACAACCAATAGGTTCTTAAACTGAAATTGCTTTAAAGGAATTTAAATAGTCCCATGACAGCTAATATTGTCCCTAACAAACAAAGTAGACCTGAATCAAGAACAAAGTTTACTTTTGTGAAATCTGCTGCTTATGTATCTTTCAGTGATGCAGCAGAAAGGAAAAGGAAACAAACATTTCTCAATGACAGTATTTCTTACAAACTGCCTTGGAGAAACCCAAGTTTGCATAACTCGGGCAAAGGAGCGGGACAGTGCCAACCCTTTGCAGCCACCAGGCACTCGCTTGCGTTTCAGTGTCTGCTACTTACTAGGTCAGCGACGGGAGACTTTTTCCTGTTCTGTTTTTCCACTTCTACTTGCATTTTGGCCATGGGTTTGGCCATGGCGAGGGCCATTTTGGCTTCAGCTTGCAATTTCTTTTGCCTGGTGAGGAAATCCATATCATCTAGGGATTCAGATTCCTCTTCAGTAGTGTCTCTATCAGAATAGGAAGAGCTCTGTTTGCTCTGCGAAGGGAAAAAGAGCAGCCCTGAGCTTTGCATGCCAGGTAGCATCTGGGGAGAGGGGCCAGAGCATCCCTGAGCTCTCCCGAGACTCCCCTCCATCCACTCAGCTCGCTGCACAATGCGATCTGTACCAGTCTCAACTAAAAAGGTAGTTTATTGCCTCAGTGTCAATACCAGACTGTGATTTTTAGCATAAAGAGTAGCAGAATCCTATCTAATAAAAGAGTAATATGCAAATTAACCATCAGACCCTCACTCAATCACTCTGTCACAAAGATGGCGGCGGCCACGGAGCTGGAGCCAGCAGGAGGCTTGGTTGCCCCAGCGATGGAGGAAGCCAAGCTTCCCGCCTGCCCTGGGCAGCCCTGAGCTCTGCTCAAGGCTACAAAGTTTTAATTATAGAAGATAAATAAATCCCAGATACCTGCTTCCAGCCCGCAGCTGTGGCCAGCCTGAAAACGGCCATCAGCCCCTCACCCAGGCTGGCCAGGCACCCCAGTGGGGATCCCCACCCTGAAGGGGGTGTGACCAGCCTGCAAACAGCCATCAGCCCCTCACCCAGGCTGGCCAGGCACCCCAGTGGGGATCCCCACCCTGAAGGGGGTGTGACCAGCCTGCAAACAGCCATCAGCCCCTCACCCAGGCTGGCCAGGCACCCCAGTGGGGATCCCCACCCTGAAGGGGGTGTGACCAGCCTGCAAACAGCCATCAGCCCCTCACCCAGGCTGGCCAGGCACCCCAGCAGAACCCCCACCCTGATCTGGGACACTCTTCAGGGCAAACCAGCCGGCCCCCACCCGTGCACCAGGCCTCTATCCTATATAATAAAAGGGTAATATGCAAATTAACAGCAGAACCACTGGGAATGACTGGTCATTATGACACACACTGACCACCAGGGGGCAGACGCTCAATGCAGGAGATGCCCCCTGGTGGTCAGTGTACTCCCACAGGGGGAGCTCTGCTCAGCCACAAGCCAGGCTGATGGCTGCCAGCACAGTAGTGGTGGCGGGAGCCTCTCCCGCCTCCTCAGCAGCACTAAGAATGTCCGACTGCAGCTTAGGCCTTCTCCCCGCTGGCAAGTGGACATCCCCTGAGGGCTCCCGGGCTGCCAGACGGATGTCTGTCTGCCAGCTTAGGCTCAATCCCACGGGGAGCGGGCCTAAGCCAGCAGGTGGACATCTCCTGAGGGGTCCCAGACTGCGAGAGGGCACAGGCCGGGCTGAGGGACCCCCCCCCCCGCAAAGTGCACAAATTTTTGTGCACTGGGCCTCTAGTAAATAAATAATATGAGAAACAGATTTATGACACACTTGAGACATTTCTTTGATTTGGTCTCAAAAGACACAACAATGTATTTAACCCAGAGCTAAGGCAGTGTGTTGCTCTCTGGAGTGGACAGGACCTCAGGTACCCAGTGACCAACATGGGTTCCTTGGTAAGAAAACACGATTGGTTGGTGAGAAAAGAGATGCGCAGACCTCACTGAGTGGTAAGAATTCCAGCAACAGGCTCCCATGATCAGAAGGCAGTCTGTTATAGCATGTGGGCAAGGAATGAGTAAGAAATACTATACGCACTTTATCCTGTTGGTTTCTCTGAACATCACCTCTGTGCATGAGGTTTCCCCTGAGCCCTGCCGCCCATCCTTTTAAAACGTGTCCTACTGCTGGTCTGTACTCATATATTTCTACACCCAATGGGGAAGGACTGGTGTGTAGCATATGGTCCTTAAAAAATTTTTAGGACGCGTGCAATTTCTCTTATGGTCTAATATGAAAGTAGCTGCTAACTTTAACAGAGCTTATGTAGCACTGCTGTGTCACAGGTTTGGGTTTCCAATCATTGTCACATCTTAGGAGCACGCCACGTCAGGAAATGCAAAGAGGCTGCATGGCCAGCAAAGCACACCCACTGAGCGTCGGCGGCAGCTTTGACTCACCATGGGCGACAAGGGGGTGTCCAGGCTGGTTTCCGTCTTGCTGTCATCCGCATCGCTGTCCTTGTCACTGCCGCTGTCGTTGACAAAGCAGATCTGCAGGTTCATCCCACTCTGCAGGCTGGGCAGAAGCAGACAGGACACCAATCCACTCAGCTATTTGCGATCTGGGCGCACCCAATAGAACTGTCTGGTTTTGCTAATAAAAAGCAGTTTTATGTATTCTTCACATGGAGAAGTAGGTGACCAATATGACTCCTAACTCATCAGCAGTAACATACCAGAGGTTACTAATGATCACTTGATAACTTGGTAAGTGATAACATCACAACTTTTACTAATGTATTACTTTTTCCACTCATTTCCCATTAGGTGAAAAATAATTTAGGCCACATATTTTGCCCCCAGCACAATGCCAAACACACAGTTGGTGCCCAATAAAAATGTGTGAGTCAATGAGTTTATATTCCTGTCGACGAAGACGATGGGGGTCCTTGGCCAAATGAAGCCGCATGGTGTCATCTAGTGTCCCGTCCCCTGGGGACAGTCCAAGGACTCTCTCAGAGCCAGAACCCCGGCCATAGTTCTCTGAAGACTCCTTTCTCCCTCAAACAGACAGAATAGGGTCAACTGAAGGAAAGTTTTAGTTAAGGCAGTTGCCAAAAGCCAACCAAGGGAGCTCACTTCTGTCATTAAGAAAAACACACACCGCAGTTCCCCCTAGAGGTCAATGGGGGAAAAGGAGGACCTATGTAATACTTTTAGCAATAAAGATCTAAAAAACAAAAAACCTCCACAACGGTTCACCCTAGAGCAGTGGTTCTCAACCTTCCTAATGCCGCGACCCTTTAATACAGTTCCTCATGTTGTGGTGACCCCCATCCATAAAATTATTTTCGTTGCTACTTCCTAACTGCAATTTTGCTACTGTTATGAATCGTAATGTAAATATCTGATATGCAGGATGTATTTTCATTGTTACAAATTGAACATAATTAAAGCATAGTGATTAATCACAAAAACAATATGTAATTATATATGTGTTTTCTGATGGTCTTAGGTGACCCCTGTGAAAGGTTCGTTTGACCCCCAAAGGGGTCTCGACCCACAGGTTCAGAACCACTGCCCTAGAGGAATGCAAGGAAACCCCCAACCCAGGCAGAAGCACAGTGACCCAGTGGGCTCCGCAGCCGCCTGCCTTGTGCACTCAGTGCCGCAGGGGGCACTTTCGGGAGCTCCTGAGGCTCCAGGCGTGATGGTGCTAGAGGTGGGGTCACAGAGGGTCACCAGCTGTGTCTCTGCTGTCCACCAGGCCAGACAGGGAATCCAGTTCTTTGTCCTAACCTCTCTCGAAGTGGAACACATTTCACTGCTGTCTGGCGATGGGGAGTTTTTAAAGAAGTAATTTTCTTAGCATCCCTAGTAGCCAGGTCTGTGTGTAAGAGAAGAGAAAGAAAAGGCAAATGGGGGCCCCTGGGTTGCCAGGATCGCAGGCTTGTCTAAACCAGCATCACTGCTTCACAGGGACAAGGCAAAGAAACACTGGCCTGATGGTGGACATTTGTATTTGATTTTTAAAAAATTCCAGTGGGTAGGGATGCTTAGTACAAACTGCTCAGATGACTCTATAAAGTGCTTCTTTGAAAATGATACAGGATCCAGAAAAAGAAATCTACTGGTTTAACTCGGTACCACCCTTGTTGTTTGTATATACTGCCACCTATTGTTCGTTTTCATCATTAGTGAAAGTCCCAGCTTATTTCCCCAGTAGGCGGAGTCTGTTCCCTCCCAGACCTCCTGTGCTGCAAGGAGAGCCAGGTCCAGGGCTGGGCACAGGAGCCGGCAGGTGCTGTGTGATCAGCTCAGGGTGCTTGGGTTCTGTTGGACTTGGGTTCTGATTCCTCACTTCTATGCCTAGGCAGATTACTCTATGACCCTCGGTTTCCTCATCTGTAAAATGGGGTGAATAAGTCAGTGTTTTGTAGGAAGAATGAAAAGAGTTAGCTGAGAGCCGGGCACAAGGCAGGTGCTCTGTGCATGTTAACTACCCTCCTTTCTGTTCTGTCTGAAAGCCCAAAGGAACACAGAATTTTAAAAGTGGGGTGACTTTGCAAAGGGCCCTTTAAAGTCTCGTACTGCAACACCTTGCCTGGTCACAGCAATTCCCTTATGTACACTCAGCTCTGTTAGGGCCTGGAAGTTGTCTCCTTTAACTTTCTTCTAGAAATTTTTTTCTGGAGAAATCTGATATGTATAGGTTACCCTTTGATCCCATATAAATTAAGTTTTAAAATTTATTGTCTGTAGTTGGTAAAAAAAAAAAAAAACACACACCCAAATATCAACCCATTTTTAATAATAAAACCCAAGACGTATGGATTGGAAGATAATGGGAAATAAAATTGCAAATTAAAAACAAACATTTAAAAATAAAAATGCATTTTAAATTAAACCTAATTTGAATCTAAGATTAGGTAACACTTTCTATTTATTGAATAGCTAAAGTTTTGAAAAGAAGCAGCTGGCCACGGGATACACAGATTATAAAAATATAAAATAACCCAGGATACAATTACAAAATAATATTGAAAACATCTAAAGATATATATTCTGAAGAAAGTTGATTGTAAATTCTATTGTTCTGCCCCCAAAATGAACTTTGTGCTAGGATCAACTCAGTCCTAAATCAACCACCTCACACCGAATTTCTAACTCAAGAAAGGCAAGGGGAAAAGAGGAGGGGGAGGGGAAAGGATTTAGCAGTCAGAGCAAAATGAAAAAGCACCTCAGGTAGAAATTCAGAAAATCGCCTTAGTACCACATTATCTCCGTGGGAAACCGAACAGAGCTTCTTACAGGGTGAGACTGATAATTCCTCATAGCGGTAATCACCAAGAATGTTCCTCTCAGGAAAAGGAAATTATGTGACATAACAGCTAATGGTTCAGAGGGGATTTTTGTAAAGATGTCTTTAAAACGGACTCAAGTTTCAAAAAGGATTTGTTTGCCTTTAGCCTTTAAGCAGGTTTTAAGATGAAGGTGGTTTGGGGGAAATTCACCCACAGTCCCAAGCAGCGGCCTGGCTGTGGGTGAGCAGGGCCACCCGGTTGTGCTGAAGGCCTCTGTGTCCAGGGTCAAGTTCGATAACCCCTGTCCTGGCCCCTGCCGGCCTGGTCTCTATCCCTCACACTGCAGGGCATCCATCCAGCCTCACTCACAACCAGGCTACACAGTCTTCAAAATCCAAGCTGCAAGGGGTCTAACCTATCGATCTCTCAAGCACAGTCTGAGGTGGAAACAAAACACACCGCGAATCCTGTTAATTAGGGATATAATTTAAGGCAGGGGTCCTCAAACTACGGCCCTCGGGCCACATGCAAATACAAATATTGTATTCGTTCCCGTTTTGTTTTTTCTTCAAAATAAGGTATGTGCAGTGTGCATAGGAATTTGTTCATAGTTTTTTTTAAACTATAGTCCGGCCCTCCAATGGTCTGAGGGACAGTGAACTGGCCCCCTGTTTAAAAAGTTTGAGGACCCCTGATTTAAGGTATCCACGCCAAGGCTGCTTGATGTTTCGAGTGGCATTTGGCAGAGCATTGCCTGCAAGGGCTGCCTGACTTCTGCCTCGCCTGTGGATTTTCCTCCTGAAGGGTCTGCATCCTGGTTCTCCCAGAAACCTCTTCTCCTTATGCACCACGAGGCAACGGAAAGCCACACTGCTGACCAGAGCTGCTGACAGGGAGCCGAGAGCATCTGGAGAGGGGGTGTTCTGGACGGGGAATGCTCTCAAAGACGAAGAGATAAAGACTGTGTGCAGAAGTGGCTTTCCGAGCCACTATCGGCCAGGAGTGCGAAGGCATTTATTTAGTGGAGAGGATGTTCAGCACCCGCGTCTGCTTGGCATTTCCAGAGAGGAAGATGGCTACTTGGAAAATGCTTGTGCTGACTTCCAACCACTGCTACCAGGGATATTACAAAAATATGCACAAAACTGAGAGGGTGGTAGAGATGAGAAGAGAATGCTTCAAAAACTTAGCCAGTGGTCACTGGAATAAAGACGATACTTTATTTTCAAAATGCAAGGAAAAGACGGGTTTATTTCCTGTGACAAACAATGCAATGGTCCTAAAGTTTGCTGAATGGTGAGCCGGGCCTTAGTCCCTGGCCTCGGGTGTGGTGACTGGGACCGGGCGCCTGCAGCCGGCTCTGAACCCCAGAACTATTTGGTGCTCTCTGATTTTAGAAATCGGAATCTCCCAGGACCGAAAATAGCATGGCCACCAGCATTTCCATATATTTAAAATTCGTTGGCTTTACCCCCTACACCACCCCTTTGTTAACTGGACAACCAACCACCTGTGGATTACAGGCAAGGTAACACCTACTCAGAGAAGTCAAACTACCTGCCCCGGAACCGTGACAGCCTGATTATAAACATGGTCCTCATTTCTCCCTCTGTAATAGGACTCTGCGGCTCCTTCCAGGCCGGCCTCCTGACTTGTGTTGGCCCACAGAATGCAGAGGAAGGGACTTTGTCCTGGCTCCAAGCCTCCCTTCTCAGGGAACCCCACCCCACGTCCAGGTTAGTCTGCTGGTAGATGAGTGACTTTACAGCACGGAGTTCAATCAGCAGCTGTCGCAACTGAGCCTGGGGACACATGACAGAGCTCAGCTAAGAGCAGTAGAGGCACCTCAACAACCCACAGTCTCCACAGACATACGAGCTGCTCAGCTGACCTATACAGGCTCCCAAGCCGAAACCAATGCTTACTGTTGTAAGCCACTGATGTGGGTGGTTTATTACACACCATCACTGAGGCAACAGATAACTGGTACAAGGTCACAAAGCAAGAGACTACAGGCTGGACCTCTGGTTTTGGAATCCAATGTCCTTTCCTCCATACTACACTTGACCTTAGGTTTGGATTTATTAGATCCTGACTGTGATGGCCATATAATTTTAAAGGGCAGATACCTCCTGTAGTTGCTAATACTTTCAAGGCAATTGTACAGTTTCCTTAAGAACAGAGTGAGAGGGAACTTCCCGTGTGCCTATGGATCTCAAACATGCTTTGCTCATTATCTGTCCACAACCAGAGTGACTAAGAACCACGGGCCCTGCTGTGCCATTCATTACTCAGTATCCTCAACTGGTTTGTGGATGGGCAGTTAAAATATATTATTTCCATTTAGTTTAATGGATCTCTGATGCATTATTCAAAGACTTTACACATACTGAATAATCACCCATATTATTATACCCTATCTTTTTCTCTTTGATGAGAATTTCAAAAGGGAAGGCACATAAAATGTAGGTTGCAATTACCCAAGGGTAGCTGTAAACACATTTCATTTTTCTACGGAGTTGTGAAGAAAGAACGTGAGAACAACTGAGCTCTGGACAAGTTCTGGATGTACCACGTGTGATGGTATCTTTGTGGACTGTGCTGAGGTGGGTTGATAAATTATAAAATACTTTCCCATCCCCCAAACCCTGCATCTTCCTCTTCTTTTCTCTACTGACTGTTCCATGTTGATTTTTTATCATTATCTTTAAAAAAAGCAAAGATTTTGCTTCCAGACATTTGTTATTGTCAAAATACAGTATTTCTTACTTTACTTTAGTGGGATTGTGTGAACTTTCTTTGCTATAGACTGTGTGATGCATAAGATGATACTCTGACTTTTAGAAAAGGAGTGGTACTCATATAACCGGTGAGAATATTGCTGGCCCAACACATATCATCTCACACAGAAGACCTGTCAGTGATTTTTATAACTATGTTAGAGAGAAAGGGATGTTTAACTGTTCATCCACTCGTTCATTTGATGATCAGGTAATGACATCTCTGCAAGCACCATGGTGCCAATAGCATAGCATAGCTGCTGTCCCTTTTGCCCAGGGCACACATACACTTCCTAGTTTGCTACAGTCCCACCCATGGCCTTTTATCTAGGCTACTTGACTCATTTATATTTATTGCTGGCCCCTGAAGGCATTTTATAGTTCACGACACCTATAGTAAGTGCATGTACAGTAGTAGTTGAACAATAGAAACTAGGTCTTCTAACAGGTACTGGTGGTTGGATCATTACATCATGATGTACAACTGCAAGTGTGGAATATACAGGGCATTGGAAGAGGACTAAAAACAAAAGACCAAACCCTATCTATATATATAAAAGCCTAATATGCTAAGTGTCTGACCATTTGTTGGATGTCGCTATGGCATGCACTGACCACCAGGGGGAAGACTCTCTGACTGGTAGATTAGCTTGCTGCTGGGGTCTGGCCGATTAATGGGGACTTGGAGAGACTGGGTGGACATGCCCTGGAGCCCTCCTGTGGTCCCTCCCCAGCCCCGATCGTGCACGGGTGGGGTCCCTCAGCCTGGCCTGCACCCTCTTGCAATCTGGGACCCTTTGGGGGATGTCAAAGAGCCAGTTTCAGCCCGATACCCACAGGCCAGGCCGAGGGACCGAACTGGTACACAAATCCGTGCACCGGGCCAGTTTCACTCAATCCCCGCAGGCCAAGACTAGGGCCTCTAGTCTTATATATGAGAAAAGACATACTTTAGTAACCTGGAATGCATTAATAAGTTGTTAACCAAGAAGAGTGAACAACCAGGAAAGTGCAGAAGAAAGGAGGGCCTGGTGAAGGGGGTTGGAGGGGTTAAATGCAGAGGCGGGATGGAAAGCTGACCCTCCAGCAGTTATGAGCCCAGAGATGTGAAGGGTAGTTTCAAACCATGTGTTAAAGAGGACTGGAGGGAAGGGGAACGTTTCCCTCTTTGTGGCCTGTCCTGACCCACATCTTACAGGGCTCAGGCTTCCTCAGCAGAAGCTGAGAGCAGCTGCAAAGGTGCGGACGTGTGAAAGCCCCTCTCCGGGTGTCACTGGCTTTTCTGGTGAAGCACCCGCCCTAACCTGTTCTCCAGAGAACTATAAATACCGCATTTCTCAGGCAGCTGCGGGGCCTGATTCCACACCAGTGTCTGGTTCCTTCACTAATGACCACTTCCATGTAATTAAATTCGGAATTACAGGATCTTAATGTTAGGAAAATGCATTTCACCACAACTGTTCTTTTGCACTGGCTGAAGACCCAGAACGAGGCTTCTCCTAGGCACCAAATGTGGTCTTCTCTCATCCTAATGAAAGCCTAATGACTCCTAAGCAATCTGCATTTGAAAAAAAAAAAGAGTGACCATTTTTGAGCATCTACTGCGTGCTAGGTATTTTATAGTTACCTCTGATCCTCAGACATACATAAAGTAAGTATTCTGACCTCCATTTTACATACAAGAAAACTAAGGCCCAGAGGTTAAATTATACAGGGTCACTTTAAGAAGAATAGAATAAATTCATGAATGGAAGAAAAAAACGAGAAGACGAAACAATAAAGCAAAATGAAAATGAAACAAAAAACTGAAACCAACTCCAATGTCTAAGAGATGAATTAAGTATATTTTGATGAAATATATGAAATCTATATGATAGTAGAAAGTTGTGAATATGGGCAAATGTTCATGATATATTGAAAAACAGCCTAAACAGTAGGTATAGGATTTCAACTTTGTAAACAAAAACATGGAGATATATGCACCAAAAAGTAAATATACCTAGGCATTTTTCGGTCAGAGTAATTGAACTGACTTTATGTTTTCCTCTTTTGAGTGCTTCTGAGTTGCCATGTGGGCATTTCGCAGGAATTAAAAAAGGAAAAGGAGAGAAAATGGGTGAGTTGATTAGCGCTTATGTGTTGGAGAAAAGGTGAGTGGGATTAAATGTTTGACAGCTGGGAGAGGGTGGCAGGGAGTCTGACTCAGACAGTGCCTTTGCAGGGACCGTGACTCACAGATGAGTCAGGCTGGGATTTTGTTTTCGACAGGGTGCTGGGTGGTAGGAGATCATCTTGGAGGAAGGATGGGCTCTTTGATTCAACTACTGACATCCTTCCAGCCCAGTCTCTACCCCATTCTCTCCTTGGACCCGCAGTAGATAACAGCCTCTATACCAGTGGTTCTCAACCTGTGGGTTGCGACCCCTTTGGGGGCCAAATGACCCTTTCACAGGGGTCGCCTAAGACCAGCAGAAAACACATATATAATTACATATTGTTTTTGTGATTAATCACTATGCTTTAATTATGTTCAATTTGTAACAATGAAATTGGGGGTCACCACAACATGAGGAGCTGTATTAAAGGGTCGCAACATGAGGAAGGTTGAGAACCACTGCTCTACAACAATCAACATGCATTGAACCGTCTGTATTGTGAAAGCCACCCTGCCTATTGATCCCGCTCAGCCCAGACCCAGACAGAGTTTAAACTTGTATCTTCCCGACCTGCTGCTGACTTTCAGCTGCTCTCCCCTTCCAGACCTGGGTAACATTCCTGTGGTCGGGGCAACATTATGGCAGCTGGAGAGTCAGTGCCTGGATTTTGTGAAAATGGCCAAGTCTCTTAATCTGGTGAATGCTGAATCACTGCCTGCCTTCACCACTTTTTATGTTCATGTTTAAGAAAGTGTTGGGGCTGCCATTTAGGCTTGGTTGCACAGTAAGCTTTATCTCAAAGGCGTTCTCTTTCATGATTTAATTCATGGTCATTCGGATTCTAAGCAGTCATGGCACAGAATGCAGTAGATGTGCTGAACCGTCTGGGCTCTGTGAAGCGTGGCTATGTGCATCTTGCCATCTTTAAAATCAGGATGCGCCTCACGATCCTGGCCACCCAGGCAGCTGGTGGCAGTTCTGCTCGACTGAACTGTAACCCTGTCGGCCAACAAGCCAGTTAAGGACCAGTGAGGCGGAGGCGGCCCCGGGAGTTGACCAGTCCTGTCCTCTGATGAGAACAACGAAGATCCAGCATCACCACCTGCCAACTGGGGACAGTAGCTCAGAAGGTGATGTGCAGCGTCCTCACCACCACAGGTGACAGCCAGGCGAGAGGCAAAGGCGGACAACTCTGAGGGAACGTGCTTACACAGACAATTGGACTCTGAATATGAAAAGGGTTATGGAAAAACTCAACCAACAGATTTCACTTTTTCTTCTTCTTCTTCTTTTTTGCATGCACAAAGACATGTGTGATAGAAGCGTATACCCAAATAAGTCTGAAAGGACTCTTGCAACAACTAAAATAAAAATTCTAAGTGTGAGGAGGCATGTCATCATTTAATTGGCAGTGGTTTTCTGAAATAGCTTCCATGGGTCTTTCATGCCTGTGACAATCTGAATGAGAGTAATCTGAGGGGCACAGAACATTCGACAGGATCGAACAAAGAGATTGTGTTCAACCCCTAGAGGACAGCTCACCCTAAGGCAGTGAGAGTGTTTTCTAGTGGCAGTGAACGCTCTTGGAAGCTCTCAAAGGAGCCCAAGCTTCACATGAGCAGCGTGTGTCCCGACACGTGTCCAAGGGGAGTGTGAACTGCAGTAATAAAGTCATGACAACTTGTCAAAGATGATGCACCAATGAAAAATTATCCCCAGAAGCTCTTTTAATTAAACATTCGGCTGTCCACTGGAGCCATTTTTAAATATAAACCCCAGCCCTGTGGCCTTTTTCTTCCTGCTTCCCACCCTTTCGCAATAGCTCCGACAGTGACTTCTCATTGGTGATTAAAAAAAAAAATTCATAAGACAGGGTACAGCTGGTTATGCCTCTAGCAAGATGTCAAATTTCGCTTGCACAAAATTAATTGCACCTAATTAAACTGGGGTCATTGGCATTATTATAAAGCGAGGCTATTTATTAGACAAAGAAAATTTCTCAAATACCAATTTGCTTTTCTTTCAGGTTTGTGAAAGAGAAGAATTGCTGACATAATTAAATTTGTTTTGCCATTTTAATCTTATTGATCCTCAAAAGATCCACTTCAAATCTTGCTTCACTTTTAAAACTGTGTAACATTTTAAAATACTAGAGGTAATACTTAGAGAACATAAAAAAATGATAGGTTTTCTGTAGATTACCCGATGACTTTTCAAATAATATTTAAGAATTTATAAACTTCCATTTGCAAAGATGCATACCTTGGAATTACTAACACAAAGGGTTTCTAAGCTAATTATTAGTACATATGTATGAGATCAATAGGAAATTTAAAACATAGGCTGCATGTAGTAAATAGGTTGCCATAGTATGCACTTATTACTGCAAGAAAGATGTCACAGAAAGCAAATGTCATTGCCATGAAAGAGGACAACCTCTTTCCTCACCCATGTTGGGTATATATGACCATTCTGCTCACTTCTTCCAGGAAGCTATGCAAACATTATTACCATTCGAGACAGAAGGATGATTCGCTTTCCTGGCAAAATGATGCTGGTTCGACCTGTGATTCCGTGGCAGATTATACAGATTCCCAGTTCCTCATAGTCAAGGCTCCTGTGAATCTAATTTCCTTAAAGGCTCTCTAGATCAATGCTACCTGTCCAATGGATACCACTTCCTAGGCTATGGTGCCCCCCCCCCCACCCCATCCCCTAACCCAAACACCAAAGGAGATGGTGGGTATCTACTACTGGTCTTGTCTCAGCCATTCACCAATAAACCTGTAACAACAGGAATGGAATGCATTTTGATTTGGGGAGGTTGGAATGGCTGAAATAAAGAAACAGTAATCATTATTCAAACCAGCTGCTCCAAAGCTCTCTGGGGAATTTCTGCTTTTCACAACATTCACAATATTTGCAGCGAAGAGTATGACCTAGTCTAGGCTACACCATATGCTTTATGAAAAAGCCTGTGTGAGATTGCATTTATGTTTATATGCATGTAAATGAAACCTATCCTGGGGTAAGGTAAGAAGAGAGGGGGGAGCCAGGTTACTGTGCAGCTCCTCTGAGAAAAGGAGCAGGAGGAAGGCGGAGAGTTTTCTCCACAATGTCGACCAGGTTGTAATGCCTGAACAATGAAGGATCTCCTGGATGTCTCCCACTAACGGCCACCCTGCCTTGTGTCCCCCAGCAGCCAAGCCAGGTTCCATTCCTTTTATAACACGGAGCTTGGTAAACTCAGAATCCAAATTACAATGCTGATCAAGATTAATGTGGTCAATAAAAATATTTTATAGGACATTATTATTCTCCTAATAAAAAGAATATTTATTTTTAAGAACATAATTATACCTAATATTTCTTAGAAACCTTTTTTCAAAAATAGGTAATTCATTTTTCTCATTCCTTTTAAGCTTTTAAAAGCTTTTTGCTGGAACATTTTTAAATAGAAAAAAATGACAAAGGTCAGACAGTCTCAGTGTGAAAGGCTGATTATGTGTGGATGAGCAAATTTTGAAGAAAAAAATGGCCCTTCCTATATTTGCCACATTTCAGTATAAGTCAAATTTAATTAGTTGAGTTATGAATCAGTATAAAAAATTCTTCTGCTACAGTATTAGGCATGAAATATCTTTATGGGATTACTGTAAGCCAAGCTTACATTTAACAGCATGTCACTCTTTAAAAAAGTGCTTTAGGAGATACACCAATTAGAAAAATTCAGTGGGGACAACTGAGAAGGACTTATATTCACAGGAGCAGCTTAAACACACCTTCCCGGAAGACCTCAAGCTACTTCATAATTGCTCACATAATGTGTGTATAAAGTTAATTTTTACAGGTAAGTGCACATCTTTTAAAATAGACAGTACTCCATTACTCTGCCAAATATCCCACGTATCTGGGTAGCCAGTCCCCGCCTTAAAAGTAAGTGCAGCACTTTTTAATTGTTTGGCCAATTAATTTTTAGTCCTCAGCCGCATTTAAAATTGAGTTCTGAGCTCTTCAGAGTAGTACATTCATATAAGATTTACCTAGTTCTGATTATTTAACCAACTCAACACATGTGAGCACTACGGCGACCTCAAAGGTCTAACATCCCTCAAGTACTCTTGTTAAGTAAGAGGTGAGGTATTTCTGGCTCAATGAAGAATTTCGGGGACTGCGATACATTAGGAAAAAATTAATTCTAACAGGGATGGGGAATATGGGTTACACAAATGCAACTGAACATTTCCTACGGCTTTTCTCCTACATTATTACCGATGAGGAGGAATGACAGTCAGTCTTTGCAGAATTTAAACTTACAGCAATAAAGAGATATTTCTTAGAAACATTGTGTCATTATTAATCATCATTCTTAGGGGTATCCAAGAAGTCATCCTGTTCTCACAGAGGATGAGCTCATCCCAGCGTGTGCAGATAAAAACATCTAAAGAACAGGATAAAAATAATCTTCCTTATGGCGAGTCAACAAGTGTAGCTTGTTCTGAGCTGCTGTGAAATACATGTGTTTCGATATCTGTGTCTCCAAAGGGGGTAGATGACTCAGTGATTTCCAAGGTTTGCTCTGCCAGAAGGGTTTCAGGTGGGCTCTGGGGGCTGGCAGGGGAGGCGGGGAGGGGCACTGAAGGGAAAGGATGCGGGGGGGCACCTTCCGGGCAGGGTTCTCCCAGTCCCTCTCCTTCAGTCCTCCTGAGCCAGGGGAGGGCTGCTTTGTTTTACACACAGGGTTTCTGCGCAGGGTTTTATTGGAGAAGGTATTTCTTTTATCATTTCACTTATATGCGGAATCTAAAGAAAATAAAATAGAAACAGACTCAAGAGATACAGAGAACAGACTGACAGAAGGAAGGAGGGCTGGGAGACTGGGTGAAAAAGGTGAAGGAATTAAGGAGTACAAATTGGTAGTTACAGAACAGTCACAGAGATGTAAACCACAGCATGGGGAATATAGTAAATAATATCACATAATTATGTATGGGGTTAGGTGGGTACTGGAAATATTTTGGGGGACCACTCTGTAAAGTATAGGATTGACTAACCACTATGCTGTACATCTGAAACTGATGCAGAATAATATTGATAATACTGAATATAAACCATCATTAAAAAATAAAATAAAAACCTTCGTGAGACTTCTATTTAAGCATGGCATACTAAACACAGCTATTGAATCTCTCCTCTGAAACCCTACTACTATAATGATAAAGGAAGAAAAAAGGTATAAACCTACATAAAGAAAATGGAAGAGTTGATAATAGCACACAACAGAGTTTGAAAAAATCTGGGAGATAAAATGTAGATGGATGAGAGGTATTTGACAACGCCTGACAGGACTACCTAGACCAGGGGTGGGCAACCCCTGGCACACGTGCCAAACATGGCACGCCAGTAACTTTTGCTGGTACGCGAAACCCTCTCTTATAATCTTCCATTTACAATTTTTTTCTTAATATCGATTTTTTAATTTTTCAGATAAATTCAGTGTAGGTGCATCTTAGATAAATAAATAATTTTACATAACAAGTTATCTTAAAGACCATAGACATGGATTGACGAGAGAGGGGAAGAGCAATTTCTATGCCTCTGCCTTAACTCTCCCTGCCTTCCTAGATCCGACCAGTGTTTTGATTTCAGCCTCAGACGCAACGGGTTTTCGTTGACAAGACAACCGCCTCACCTACTTATTCAAAATTTCACTCTATATAATAGGAGTAGCCTGACGGATGAAAGTAGTAGCTCGTGCATATCTCTGAAGGTCACGAAATATAAACCTGATGTAAAATCTCTGTCATCAGTGATGCAGCAGCAAAAGTCCCACTGATAATATCAAATGGAGTCATAAAGCTTTCTGTTGGACTATCAGTGTACATGTATACATTAAAAAATAAATGTATTTTTCATTATCATATACTGTGTTTTTGTCGCTCAAATGAATTTTATTATTTCTTCAAAGTTCTTCACATACGTACACCTTAAGAGATATCAAGTAGGCGTAACATGTTCTCAAAAAATTAGGATTGGCACGCAGAAGAATTTTGAGTCAGAGATTTTGCACTCACAAAAAGGTTGCCCACCCCTGACCTAAACCCTCACTTTGCTCTGTTTGTACCATATTCAGAAAACAACGCCTAATTTACTACAGACTTTTAAAAAAATCAACACTTTCAACTCTTGGTTTGACATCTAGGTTAATGACTTTTGGACATTGGGGTAGAAGAAAATTTTTTTATATTAGACATAGAAAAGCTTGACTCTAAAAGAAAAGTTTGATAAAAATTTACTGTATTGAAATTAAGAATTTGTGGTCATAAAAGATACATTGAAGAATTGAAAAAATAAGCTACAACCTGGGAGGATATTCTTGCAATACCTACGACATATTAAGGATTAGTATTATGACTACACAACTTTGATAAATTAATTTTAAAAAGCACAGAGAATCCAGTAAGACCCGAATATACATTTTGCAGAAGAGGAAACAGGATCCTATCTAATAAAAGAGAAACATGGTAATTAGCTGTACATCTGCTACACTTCCCATTGGCTAATCAGGGCGATATGCAAATTAACTGCCAGCCAAGATGGCGGCCGGCAGCCATGCACTGAAGC
>NW_005356905.1:1946673-1974406 GCF_000412655.1 Myotis brandtii | reverse complement strand
CCCTACCCTGAGCGTGACTGAGGGTGGCATCGCAACCTCCCGCTCCGCCCTGCTCTGTGCATGACAGGGGGCAGCGCCCCAACTCCCCAATCGGCCCTGCTCTGAGCCCGACCAGGGGCTGCACCTAGGGATTGGGCCTGCCCTCTGCCACCCGGGAGCAGGCCTAAGCCAGCAGGTCGTTATCTCCTGAGGGGTTGCAGACTGTGAGAGGGCACAGGATGGGCTGAGGGACCCCCTCTCCCCCCCGAGTGCACAAATTTTTGTGCACCGGGCCTCTAGTGTCTAATAAACACAATGAAATACCATATTATATCCATTGAATTAACAAAAGTTTAAAAGAAATTGGTAATATCAAGTGTTAGAAAAGTTATGGATCCACAGGATCTCTAAGACATTGCTGGTAGGCATGAAACTTGTTGCAACCATTTTGGAAATCAGATCAGCATTATCGTCTAAATGTGAGCATTCATGCATTTTCCTAGTAATTCTACCCTTAGGTATACACCAAAGAGAAGCTCTTGCACACAGACAGGAAAAGACACATACAAGCACATTTATAAGCAGCATTGTTTACAAGAGCGAAACCTTTGCAACAACCCAATGCCCATCATCAGAAAAGTGGCAGAAGAAACTGATTATATTCACACAGTGGAATATGATATAGCAGTCGAAATCACAGACCAGCAAAAAGAAAAACGGGGCAATTTTAAATTCAGGACAAACAACATAATTTCTCAAGTAATCATAGATTAGCATATGGCTCAGTATGAATAATACATGAGCTTAATAAAGTCAACATTGAATAGTTATTTGACCTCAAGTTGTGAAATGGCCACGAAGAGAACAGAGTTTGGAATATACTATAGATATATCTGTGAGGGGGAAGTAAAAAAAGAGTTAAATCCCAAATTTCCACAGAAGGTGGTCAAAAGTTGGTTATTTAAAAGCAATCACTAAGAAGATAAGCATTTTACTTAGAGATATGCAGGTAAATACCAGAAAAAAAAAAGAGTTAAAAGTTTCTGGAGAGGGAACAAGGATAGAGAGGGCTGTTATTTTTATTTTGTGTTATTATATGCCTTGCAGTTTTCATTGATTCTATTTCACTTTCACAGCCATATATATGTATGCATATGTGTGCATGTCTATATCTATATATCTATATATGTCTATATCTATATATCTATATCTATATCTATATCTATATCTATATCTATATCTATATCTATTGAACTAACTTTCATTTAAAAAACAAGAATCTTCCATTTGGACCCGATAGATCTGACATTGCTGAGCAGAGAAATGGAGTTTCTAGAAGAAAACTTTTTGGCATTTTGGGGAACATTAGAGGGCAGTAGCAGAAATCTATTAAAACTTATGGTCCAACCCCCTCATTTTACGAAAATGAAACTAAGGCGTGATAAAACCAAGTCTCAAAATTAGAAGCTCAACTAAGACTAATCCTCAGGTGTCCAGGTGCCCAGGCCTGAGCTCTTCCTGCCGCACCCCACTGTGGGGGGAACAGGTGGCTCTGCAGCGAAGGGAAGGCTGACCCCCAGCTCTGAAATGGCACATGAAAAGCGTGGGAATGAGGAAGAGGTGCCTCAGCTCTGCACGGGCTAACTCACCTGCAGTGACCCTAAACATGCATATATGTGAGCATGTGTGTGCTTTCTGATTCTTGCTGATTTAGATGAGTCTAAGGATCAGACTGAAGTACAAGGAGTAATGAGAGCCAGAGAAATGTAAATAGATATGAAGGTGTCTAATTCCAGGCTTCAGATGAAGGACAGAGTGGTAATCTATTGGCTGAATGCGTGTGTAAATGCCATCATGTGTTTCCCACCCCTGGCCTAACATGGTGAAATTATCTAGTATTTATACGGGGAGTATTTACTCTTAGAGAGCCCAGAGGAAGACGCAGGCATTCCAACCAGAAACAGCCATTTGAGGAGGCATCAAGAGAACACTGATGGATCTTCAGTTACTACCACCTTTATTAAAACGAAGTTCTATGTGTTTTAACCACTTGGAATATCCATATTTATAATAGTTAATTTTTGAGATTGTCTATATCCTCACATAGCAAAGTGTCACTGATGGATGGGCAGTCTGGACATCAGCTGGGAGCTTGTTAGAAATATAGCATTTTGAGCCCCACCCAGACCAAGTGACTCAGAATTTAACAAAATCCCCAGGGTTTTCACATGCACATTACAGTTTGAGAAGTTCTGGCTGATAGCCTTATTTTCCAGGTAAAATTATAATTTTAATTGGAGTTGGAAGCTATGCAAATAATCAAAGATATCCTGAAATAGTGATAAATAAGCAATGATATCTTGAAATAAATTAAGATAAACAAAAACTGCCTGGCCCGGCTGGTGTGGCTCAGTGGTTGGATGTCAACCTATGAATCAGGAGGTCATAGTTCGAATCCCGGTAGGGGCACATACCCAGGTTACAGGCTCGATCCCCAGTGTGGGGTGTGCAGGAGGCAGCCAATCAATGATTCTCTCTCATCACTGATGTTTCTGTCTCTCCCTCTCCCTTCCTCTCTGAAATCAATTAAAATATATATATATGAAAAACCACCTGGAGGACAAGCTAAGCTCTGTAATAAACATCAAATGCTCAAAGTGGGAACTGTATTTCTCAGCTATGGTATTTACTACAATCAAATGGAAGAGGGGAGCAATGCTGGGTGCTTTGGGACTGCTTAATGGGAAATCTGGTGATCTGCCATGCTTCTCTTAGCATCAGGCAGCTTTGGAGTGTGCCCTGATTCCCCCATCACAGTGCAAAAACAGTACTGTGTCTTGAAAAAAAAAAGAAATATAGAAATCTGACCTCAGGTGGCTTGGCAAACTGGCCAAAAAAAGCCCCAAAAAGAAACCCCAATAAACAAACCCAATAAATGGGAGAAGTCTGTCCAGAATCCAAATAAAGTTGATAGTATTATGAAAAAAAATACTCAAGGACTTAAAGGATATCTTTTATTAGACAAGTGGTCAGATGACAAAACCCATTAGGTACACATATCAGAGAATCAATTAAAAGGAACACTCACCGAGAGGAAAGGCTTGGCTTCCCACTTTTGCTGCAGCTGGTATAAATTCCTGGGCCATCATCAAAGAAGCTCCCGAGTGCCAACTTCTGTCTGATAGATTCTCTCTCATTTTTCTGTGCCTAAAATTTCAGGAAAATAAAAAATGCCGATAAGTGGGCAGATACATCACAACCATAGGCGGTCTAACTGCTAAGTTTCTTAGAACTGTAACATTAGATGAAAAATAAATACATAGGCCACAGCCAAGAGCATTTGAATTATTAAGAGTTGGAATTAAACCAGCCTCTCCTGGTTCCACCTCTGCGAGCAATTTCAGTTCTTCGGAGCCGTTCCGATCGTTAGTCTAGGGCAGTGGTTCTCAGCCTGTGGGTCGCTACCCCTTTGGTGGTCGAACGACCCTTTCACAGGGGTCGCCTAAGACCATCGGAAAACACATATATAATTACATATTGTTTTTGTGATTAATCACTATGCTTTAATTATGTTCAATTTGTAACAATGAAATCGGGGGTCACCACAACATGAGGAACTGTATTAAAGGGTCGCAGCATTAGGAAGGTTGAGGACCACTGGTCTAGGGAATCACCATTGTGGTGCTAAAGATCTTCACCAGCACTGAGCTAGATTTCCTGGAGCTGTGATCTTTCTTCTTACCTGCTAGATTCGACAGAGTAACGCTGTGGAGGGCAAGCATTTCGTCCTAAATCAAATCGCTTTATCCCAAACGGGTCCTCTCCCTGATTCCTGTCTTCTCTCTTGCTTTGATCATCCCTTCAGCCCACTTTGTCTACAGCAAGAACATTTTCATTCATTCATTCAACCAGGATGCACTGAACCTCTATGAGAAGGGGGTGCCACACTATGGCGCGGGGACAGGGTCCTGGACGGATGGACACAGCTTCTGCTGCCACCACAATCTGTCTCGTTTCCATTCAAGACTCATCCTGATCTCACCAGGCTCAGAATACGAGATGCCCTAACACACTGTGTGGAAGAGCTGGAGAATGCTAACTGAACCCATCTGGTTCATATTTTGAAGGGAAGTCAGGTCGATGTGCAAAGGAAAGGATCTGGCAAACGGCACTACACTACGGAGATAATTTGGGTATGTTTACAACACTCGGCTTCCCATAAAAGTCCCATAAAAACTCACCATGCTGAACTTTTAAACCCTTTAAACAACAGGAGAGAAGATTAGGAATGATTTTCTTAGTTAAAAATAAAACAACTACAAAAACGAACATCATGAGTTAGAAATCCTGGGTGAGAAAGAGGTCCTGGTTTTGCTTTGTGGGATGATGAAGGCTGTGAGCAGCATCACTGTACGTTCTGAGCAGGGAGGCTAAAGACTATGCTGAGCCAACTAGATTACAAAACCTAGCTCACGTGCCTGGATGTGGTGGCTACAGAAGGCACAGTGGCCCCTTGATCCTTCCAGTAGGAGGTTCTGGAGCCACATCTGCTGCCACCGGAACCCAGAAGTTAACTGTGAAAGGTCTGAGCCATCGTCTGAGCGTCACTGTGACGAAATGCACACCTGCTGGAAGGATGGGCTGAAAATGGCTTCATTTCACTCCCAAGTGGAGGGCAGTGCACCTAGGTCAAGGCTGCTCTCACATGGTAGAAATTCTTCACACGCGGCTGTTTACATTCTAATTAAAATTAATTAAAATAAAAGTTCCATTTTTATTTTATGAGCTGCATTTGAAGAGCACCACAGCCACAGGTGGACAGCACAGAATAAATATATGTCAGAGCAGTACCGCTAAGCCAGTTCTTCAACAGGTGTCTTGTTATGTGAATGAGGTGACTTCTGGAAAGTACCTAAGGTGGAGGCTGGTTGTCAGGAGAACCCACCATGTGACTAGAGCAGTGATGGCGAACCTATGACACGCGTGTCAGAGGGGACACGCGAACTCATTTTTTGGGTTGATTTTTCTTTTAAATGGCATTTAAATATATAAAATAAATATCAAAAATATAAGTCTTTGTTTTACTATGGTTGCAAATATCAAAACATTTCTATATGTGACACGGCACCAGAGTTAAGTTAGGGTTTTTCAAAATGCTGACACGCCGATCCAGTGATGGCGAACCTATGACACACGTGTCAGAGGTGACACATGAACTCATTTTTTTGGTTGATTTTTCTTTGTTAAATGGCATTTAAATATATAAAATAAGTATCAAAAATATAAGTCTTTGTTTTACTATGGTTGCAAATATCAAAACATTTCTATATGTGACACGGCACCAGAGTTAAGTTAGGGTTTTTCAAAATGCTGACACGCCGAGCTCAAAAGGTTCGCCATCACTGGACTAAAGTGATGGAACTTCCAGTATCTGCCTCTCTCCCCACCTCTGGGGACGGGGTTTGAAGAACTTAGTTAGTGAACACATGGAGATGTGGGCAGAGTGGGGCACCTGGAGAGGGCACTGAAGCTCTGTGCCCCTTCCCACACTCCTTGCCCCATGTCTCTCTTCATCTGGCTGTTCCTGAGTCATAGCCTTTTCTAGTAAACCAGTGTTCTGGTAGGTGACACGATCCTCTGAGTCCTGTGAGCCATTCTAGAAATTAATTGAACCCAAAGAGGGGGTTGTGGGAATCTTTGATTTATAACCAGTAGGTCAACACCTGGACTTGCAACTGGCATCTCAAGTGTGTGTGTGTCAGGGGGCGGGGAGTCTTCTGGGACTGAACCCTCTGGGCAGACAGCGTCATAATTTAGTTGAATTCTTGGGCACCCTGCTGGTGTCCAGAACCATTTGTTGGTGTGGGTGCAGGGAATTCCCCCACGTTAGAATTGGGTCTGGGAACCCTAATTTAGTGTATAATACAGCCACAAAGCAAAAGTCTACTTTTACACAGTTACAGCTGATTTCATGTGGTTTACTGGGCTAGCACAGCACTGAGCTCCAAGAAAATAGCCATGAGGTTGTAAGGGAAGCCAGAATGCCTTTAATTTCATAAATACTTGTGAGTGCACTGCTGGGAACCTTAACTAAAGAAACCCGCCCTTCCAAACAAGCAGGGCTGGAACTGGTGATGGCCCTGCCGAAATAGAACCCTATCAATCGTTATTTAAAATAAATTCATTTCAAAATCCCCAAATCTGCCATGAAGATTGAATGTAGTCAGTGAACCTGTTCTCAGTCCATACAATAGACAAAAGAGAGTCTCACTCAATGTCCTCTAATCAGAAAACTGTTGAATGGAACTGAGTACCCAAACATAAAAACAGTAGATAACAACAGATCCTAACATCTTAGGCTCAACAACTCGCTGGTGTCCAACATTAGCCTGGGGTCTGGAAGAGGTTTATTTGAAGAAGACACCTACTCCAGGTGTGAATGTGTGAACGTGCCCTAGATTCCATGTCTGCCTTTTCTGATCTACTTGAGCTATAGATGTAGGAGAAGGCCTTAAAAAGAATTCCATTTACACGAATTACAATTCTCTCTACCCAAATACTTCATTAACGGTGTGAAGGGGACTGTTCTATAATACACCATCTTTCCCCCTTCTTTCTCTCTGGACCCAACAAATCAAGAAAAGCATAAAGAATATAAATGTCACGCACAATTCCACCACTTAGACACAGACCACTGCTAACATTTCAGTATATTTCTCTGTAGTTTTTAAATCTTATGTGTGCAGTATTTTCTTCTTTAAAATTGAGTTTATAGTGTTTATTGTATTGAGAATGTCCCTCATTTCATTTAAAATTCTTTAAAAACAATTTTTTAAGGGCTGTCCATCGCTCTACCCTATGTTAACCATTTAGGCTACATCCAATGAAAAGCAACCTAAGTTAGCATTTTTACATAAACCCTGCCCACATGTCAGATTATTCCCTCAGGATAAATTCCTGGAAGTGGAATTGCCAGATCAGCTCAGGGTGAACATTTGTTGAGGCTCCGGACACATTCTGCCACAGGACTCCACAGAAAGCTGCTCCAATTTACATGCCCACGAGCCACGCGGAAGCGTACAGCTTTCTCTTACATCCTGGCTAACACTGAGGATTTTCACTTAACAAACTGCTGTCACTTTAAATTTGATAGGTCGGTCAAAGGCATTCTTTTTATTTTAATTTCTTTACCAATGAGATTAAATATTTAAATATTTTTAGTTATAGTACTTGCTTTCCTCTGAATTTATTTACTCCTAGCTTTGCTTATTTTTCTATAAAGTTCTGAGAGTTTTGAAATTTTTATATCAAGGGTCTTAGTCCTTTTGAATTTTAAGTCTAACTACTCTGTAGTTTAAGTCTATAGCTGGCTTCCTCTGTCCTGTCTTTGATGTCTTTGTGCTTGCACAGCCCTTCCCAGTCCAGAGGTAAAGGATCTCACTTGACATTGGAGGATTAAATGAGAGAATTTAAGTAGACTCTTCAGCAGCTGTACCTGGTCCCTGCTCATGTAAACCTACCATCAATGGTAGCTGTTGTGGCTAATCCTCCAACAATTCCTGCTTTGATGGTGAGGAAACGAGGGGATGGAAGGTTACCCATGGATATCGAGGAGCTAGGACTCCAGCCCATCCTCCCAGCGCTAGTCTTTCTGCTCCTTCACACTGATGAGTAAGGTGCCCAGTTGGACACTGCGGTGGGGACACAAGGTGAGAATTAAAGAGCTAGAGATCCACGACTTTCCTGAGATGGATGTGATGCTTTCTCAGGGAAGGAGAAAGCCCTGGGCTGCAAAGCATATCCCAAGGCCTAATCACAACCACAGATATTTACAACGCAAACACCCTCTCATCAGAGCCAGTCTCCTTGACACCACTGCTCACTCTTCCTTTGGGAACAAATGTGATTCCCAATGTTTCAAGTAATTATGATGCAACTGACTAGCAAATACCTTTTCTCTTAAAATTCAACAACTGGAACCCAATTTCCTTTTGGTTGCCCATACGTGCAAAGTGTGTGTGTGTGTGGTTTCAAAGCCCTTTTGTTTTCTAAGGAATTACACCTGCAGAGCAAGTATGTCCTTAGCAAATACCTTTTCTCTTAAAATTCAACAACTGGAAACCAATTTCCTTTTGGTTGCCCATATGTGCAAAGTGTGTGTGTGTGTGTTTGTGTGTGTGTGTGTGGTTTCAAAGCCTTTTTGTTTTCTAAGGAATTATACCTGCAGAGCAAGTATGTCCCCCAATCCCCTCCCCCCAAAGCCCAAAGATACCCTAGGACAGAAACTACACAGTTTGTGTGTATGACAAGGGGAGCCCCCATCCACTCCTAAAACGGCCTTGGGAAATACCCACATCAAACAAAAGTAAAACATCTAAAATTGATATTGCCAGCAAAAGCACAAGGGCAACTGAGGAATAGTGGTTCATCACTAGGAGACAGAAAAGCTATTCAAGACCAAGATGAGAGCAACAATGTGCTTGGAAAGGCAGTTTTTGTCTTCGCCTGTCGCTGAATTCCCTCCTGTCACCCCCTGTGCCCGGGCAGATAAGGCTCACAATGGCTTTCGGGGGCGCCCTGTGAGCCACTATCTCAGAACACAGACTGGGGAGCCCGTTCAGACCGCCGCTCGGTGCTGCTCAGCCTTTCCCATGGCATCATTCTTCTGCGGCGATTCCCCCAAACTTGACAAGAACAAAGAGAGGTGTTTGGTTCTGCCTGGGTAGATATCGTCTGTCCCCACATCTAGTTCATTCTTTCTTCAGGATGTGGCGTGTACCGTCCCTTCCACACGGATACTGCTCCCAAGTCCCCTCCTCCGGTCCTGCCTTCATCCCTCTGGCCCAGCCCACCCCTCCAGCAGTATCTGGTGCCACTGGTCTCTGGGGCAGGGCCACCTAGGCTTTCACCTGCTAATCTGCACAGACATTTACAGGCGGAATACTGAGAATCTTCTGCATTCTAAATTTCATTTAATGGACAAACAGTATATTTGTGGGGACAGCTGCAGGGCCACTGGGGTTCTCAGGAACACACTTCAGGAAATAACATCCTAACCCTAAACTAAAGCCAGCCAGTGCTCAGGAGCTGCCAATAGCTGCTTCCTTCTGGCTCCTTGTGCAGATGATGAAGCCCGTGTAGCCAGAAAGGGCCCATCTGACCAGGAGGAAGGAGGTCCTTAAACTCCCCAAAGGAGGAAGATGCGTGAAGAGGATTGGTCTGGAGAATCATTGGGGGACCCGATTGATGCAAATGGCACAGGGGTGCGCGGGACTAAAGGCGGGTGGAAGCTCTGGAGCCACAACACCCACACGGGATTCAGTGGTGGGAAAGGGGAGAGGTGTACAGGAACGGTTTCCCCCAAATGCCCTGTCGACCATCCCTTCCCTGGGTTGATCCTCCCCTCCTCTCCAGCTCCATTGGTTTCTTACTTTTACTGGTTAGTGGGTGTGCTTGCTCTATAATGCTGACAGTACTCAATTCACTACTGGCTCTGGAAGATACCGCCTCTAGAGTCCTCCTTTCTGCATTGCATAATTGTTACCTGGTCAGTGCTTCTCACACACCAGGGTGCATATAAATGACCAGGACAACACTGTCCACAAGGGGAAGAGGAAAACAATGCGCCATTGAGGAAAATCCTCCTCAGGACTGGGCTGCATTGTGCCAGAAGCTGATGAATAAATACCCTGGTCGTCCACAGCCCATCAAGGAACCCAGGACGCCAGGAGGTGGCTGTGACACAGGTGTGCCAAGTGGAGAACTGCACAGGTGGCCCTCTGCCTGTCACACATTTCTTATACCAGTAGTTCTCCAACTTGGTTATGCATGAGAATCCCTGGAGGGCTTGTACAAACAGACTATTTTTCTGATCCAGGAGATCTGGAGTGGGGCTGAGAGAGCGCATTTCAAACAAGTTCCCAGATGCTGCTCATGCTGCTAGTCCAGACACTTTGAGAACCACGGCTTCCACCAATGGAGCAGATCAAGTAGCCGGATGAAACAGGGTTGGTTCTTCTTTATCTGAGCACGAATCTGTTCCATGAGGAATGGCCAGACCCTGCATCCAGGTGGATCTCATTTGTGGCCGTCTGGCCCCGGCCCAGGCCTTGCCAGGATGCCTGTTCTGAAGCAATTAATGATCCCCTGGCTTCAGTGCAATCCATTGCCTAGTGATATCTGGCATCATCGCCATTAGCAGCATCCGCCGGGAATGCACTGGGATTCTATTCCGGAGCCCCCTGTGGAGAAGTGCTCTTCCTTTAGAAAAATGACAGTCACTCTTGTCTCCACAGCTCGTTAAGAAGGGCGGCTTTCCTCTAACATGTAGGGGCAGCACTGCAGTGTGGAGTCCTTTTAAACATTAGGGAGCAGAGGTACACAACTTATTTGTTCATTAGGCAGATTTTCTTTAAAATAGAAACTTAAAAAACACGCAAACACCCAAATATACTGGTGGCATTTTCTAATTATTTTCTCTCTGAAACAACCATGGGTTTTGTCACAAGATCAAAATATAAAAAGAGCACTTTATGAGAAAATACATCTTACACTTTTGAATGGCACATGCATAATTATTTGCACTGTGTGGGTCATGTCAAGTTCTTGCACCTTATTTTATCCCCGGAAGATTTTGATGACTAGTAGAAACATAAGTTGAATAACCCTAGGATCTTCATGAGAATCCCTGGAGGGCTTGTACAAAAACATAGACTATTTTTCTGATTCAGAAGATCTGGGGTGGGGCTGAATGGATACTAAGTCTGGATACTTTCTTTTCAGTTTGCATTTCTCATGGTTTCCATTTGACACTTACACTAAACAGTCCAGAAAGGTTTCCTGAAAGGCTATTGAAATCTTTTAACTTTGCACCTCTGGACGAGGTGTCAGGCCGGACTGCTGGTCAGTGATGAGACCTGGCCTGGGAAACGCAAAGTCCAGGAGTACACCCACGGGGAAGGATTCCAGGACATGCTTTACCTGAGAACGGGCAGGCAACCATAGTGCTGGGAGCCAATGCAGAACGGAGATGTTTGCAATTACTTGTTAGCCCTGAGGACGGTGTTGCCTGTTGACTGCACTGCTTGTCCCCACGCTACAGAGACGGTATACACAGAGGCAGGCAGATAGAAGTGCTGTTGTACAGACTCCCGAAGACCTGAATGCTCTCATTGTTAAGGACCAGAGCAAAGGGACTTAACAAACATCTAATCTAGGGCTGAAGTTTCAGGAGCCACTCACTGGCTGAATGGGAACTTTGGTGACGGTAATGGAGCCAAAGGCGCAGTCCACAAAGTTGACGACTGTAGTGCAAGTGTTTCCACGTTCAGTCTTAGGGGGATGCTGCTGAAAACTCAAGTTTTCCTCCCTTATGAGCAGCGTGTCCCAAACATGAGCTGCTGGGAGCATCCTGGGCTCTTTCTGGTCCTCAGATGACCGAGCACACTGTTATCTGGGAGCTCTATTTTTATCAGGTGCATTTCAGAGGCCTGCAAACCCATCGCAGTCACTCAGTGTCACTGTCAGGACACAACAGTCTGAAACACCTACTGGATGGTTATGAAACAGCTGCCAGGAAGCCAATGTCCCCAATTTCCCACCTCACGGTGGACTCAGGGTCTGGGGGAGCCAGACACAGGCACGTGACCAGGAAGGAGAGCAGGAGGCCAGGGCAGGGAAGCTGGGGTCAAGAAGACCCAAGTTCACATCTTGACTCTGACACCTCCTAGTGCAGATTATAGAAACCATTTAAGCCCCTGTTTCTTTTTCTGGAAAAAAAAAAAAGATAATACTACTATCTTTTAGGTTGTGTTAAGGATCAAATGAAATGCTATATAGAAAGTAGTTGGCATGGTGCCTGGCCCAGAGAGAAACTTATTAAATGGTAGCTTTGAATATTAAAGGGAGAGATGAACAGACTGCCATACCTCGATGTGGGGTTGGGGGGACAAAAAGAGATAAACCAAAGAACTTATATACTTATATGCACAGCCAATGGACACAGGCAATAAGGTAGTAAAGACTTGGGTTGGGGTGGGGGGGAGTAGGGGCGGGGAGGAGGTGGTAAAAGGGGGGGAAATGGGAGACATCTGTAGTACTATCAGCAAATATATATATATATATATATTTAAAGAATAGACTAAAGAGAGCCAGAAATAGCCAGAACAGACAAATCCATAAAGACAGCAAACAGCACTAGCCGGTTGGCTAAGTGGGTGGAGTGTCAGCCTGCAGACTAAAGGGTCCCAGGTTTGATGCCGGGCAAGGGCATATGCCCGGATTGTGGGCTCAATCCCCAATAGGGGACGTACAGGAGGCAGCTGATCAATGATTGTCATCATTGATGTTTCTCTCTCTCTCCCTGTCTCTCTAAAATAAATAAATTAAAACAAAAAGACAGCAAACAGATTAATGTATGGGGAAGAAAGAATTGGGAGTAATTGCAGATGGATACAGTGTTTCTTTGGGGGTGATGAAAATATTCTGGAATTAGACAATAGTGGTTTGCATAACCTTATAAATATATTAAAACCCATCAAAATTTGAAATGGTATGTGAGTTGTGCCTTATACATTATGGTATATAAATTATATCTCAATTGAAAAATAAACCATACACATTTTTTTTGTTTGTTATGTGTGTGTGGTTTATTACTTTTATTGAGCTATAATTCACATACCACATGCCTAGAAAATCTAGTTACTTGAAACAACCATTCCCTGACTATGCTGGTGAACAGGGTGATATCCGGGGAAGAACCCTGAAGTAGGAGCCGAGGCCTCATATTTACATCATCTAAGACCCTCCAGGCCAGTTCCTCCCTTCAAAGGAAGGGAGACCCTGGCTCAGAGAGCGGGAGCAATTGTCCCCAGGTGGCGAGGTGGGCCCAGGCTCCGGGTTCAGTAACTGAGCAGTCCTTCCAGCGCATTCAGCCCTCACAGACAGGAAGACGGGAGGGTTAATGGAGGTCGACGGCTGCTTTTCCTCCATAATTGAGTGGGGAGGGCAGAGCTCTTGTCTGGAATGGCAGCTGGCATTCTGTGTTCCTGTTTATTGCAGTTTATCTCCAGCAGTCATTCCCATTCACCTTTTAAAAAAAACATGAGGCGCAGCTGTGGCTTCACTTTAAATATTGTTCCTTCCAGCCTTTTAATGTTTTCACGGGCTCCTCCCTAATCTTTCACTGTAATTGGATGCACAACACTAGAGACAGCACCTCAGAGGAACAAAGCGAGGCGAGCAGGCCTCCCCGTCCTGTCCTCGACTGCACAGGCCTGTCCCCGCTCCTCTCTGCGAGGGGCAGCCTGCGGACGGAAGGCCAGCTTCCCTGGGTCTGCTCTGCTCCCGGACACAGTGGGAGCCAGCCTTCTGCCGTCTATGTTACATTTTCTTGATTTCCTCTCTCTCCATCGTGTAACTTGGATCTTTCCAGGCTCTGAGAGGACACAAGCTGCGTGTTTTTTCGGTCCACACTAGCTGTCCGAACATCCAGGCAGCATCATCCATATCAGCTTGTTTGTGTGCTCTGTCCTTCCCGTCCCCGCCCCCCCCCCCCCCCCCCCCCCCCCCCCACCCCCCCCCTTCCTAGAGGGAAAGCCCATTCTCTCTTCTGCGATCCTGGCCTTCGACTTGCTCCGTGCTTGCTCTTAAAGACAATCAGCTGTGTGGGCTTTACCAGAGGGTCGGGGGGTTGCACAGAGCAAGGCAGGGCAATGACGACTGAACATACACACCTTGGATTCTGCCAGGGTGCAGGCCTTCTTCCTAAATACTGAGATCTGTGTTCTGTTGAGTACAGCTTCACCGCTACTGAGTAAACCAGAGATCCTAATGAGACATCTTGCTTATCGCCGGGACCTTCCCCCAGGAAAGGGAACAGATGCCTACTCTCTTCCTTCCCCCGCCTGGTGGAATCTAATTTTAGTATCGGAAAGTGACCTTTCCCCCGAAGGCTGTTTGCCTGACTTTATTACAATCTTGTAAAATAATCCCTGTACCCATGTGGTATTTATTAGTGCAACTGGTATAGGAAGTTCTGTCGTATCTAGGCTGGGGTATATCAATTTTCCAACTGTTTTTGACAACTGACCTCATAGCCACAGGAGGGAAAAGAGAAATTATGAAAACTTGAATTTATATTTAAACATTTATTTAAAAATATCTATTTGTATATGTTTTATATGTATGTAATATATTTTTACAATGATATGTACATGTAACTTATGAATAAAATATATGTATATTAGAGGCATGGACTCAAAAACATTTTACTGATGGGTACAAGATCAAAAAAGCCTGCAGACCCCTGCTTTATGGCACCTAATTTAATTTTCTACTTAGTCAACCAAACAGCAAAAACAAAACATTTGGGGGAAAAACTTAGAAAAAGAAGATTCCAATTAGGAAAAGTGATTTTTATACTACCTAATTCTTTTCCTGCTCTTTGTATTTTAAAGAAAACATATGTTGCCTTGTTTTGCTAGACGTTCTTAATGAAATTAAGACTAGTTTTTTTTTTAGCATAATGAAGCCTTTATAGTAAACACGATATGCATAAATTTGAAACCATTTGCCTGAGCAAGGCAGTTAGAAAGCTGAACCGACAAGAGAACAACTCTCATGTTTAGGGTCCAGAACAACATCGCCTGACCTCTGGCATCCTCCTCATCGAGGGGTTTCATCTAGGGGTGCTTCGTGCTTGACCTATCAGACACCAGGTCTCCTGAAAGCTCACGTGGCATCCCACTGCCTCAGTTAGATAATGGGCTTCACACTGCAACTCTGTATTGTTGTTGTTGATATTTTAAAGCGACTCGAGCCTTTCAAGCTTGTGGCTTTAGTCCGTGCTGTATCAGGTTGCCTCCTATCATCGCTCACTCATCCCAGGCATCTGGGCTCTCAGGTTCTAAGGAGCATGAAACTACAGGGGCCATTCTTTTATTGTTATTGCGTGAGCAATGGCATGTTTTTCATGTTTTCCTAAGTGCAAACTGACCTACACTTTTCTATCTGAGACGTTTTAACAAAGAAAACCGAGAGCCGTCTTTTGGCCCTGAACGTAAGAGGCAGGGTGAGAGGCGTGCACTCGCTCTCCGGGGCTGGGTAAGTGACCGACTCTGATTGCTGCACCCACTGCCGGCAGGAGGGCACTGCTGAGAGGTGTTAGGGTTTCAGGACTCTGTGCACTTCCCACCTCGGGCATTCATTCCCTCCTTGGGGATCGCAAGGGACAAAACCCACGCAGGGCAACCTGGCAGGTCATTTAAATCTCTCTCACATATTTAAGTTTCAGCTTCTGGAGAAAGAGCATAAATTATTCTGGGCTGCTCTAAGAAAGAAAGCATATACTCAAAACAGCCCCTATTCTCACACACAACTATGCATATAAGATGCAAACTGCCATATTTTGCATTATTATCAAGAGGGAAGCTTCTTTCTGTCTCTCACTCTGGGGAAAAAAGTTGGTGACATACTTGATCAAATTAGAAGTTTAGCAGCAAGCTTCCTGTGTTAGTTCCATGATGGAAGGGCCCTTCTCTTTCATCCTGTGCTGTGCCGTGACCTACATCTGACTTAGGGAAAATAATAAGGGAGGACGGAGCATGTGTTTAGCCTTCTGTGGACGGACAAGCACACACTTGTAGTTTAATTTCATGACCTCGCCCATATAACTAAAGCTATTTTTACTGGGGCCTCTTATTACCAGACAATTACCATATAAAACATTCCAAAAATATATTCACTGGTTTTCAAAAGAAAAGGCAAGCAAAGAATTAGTAGATACCGTATCAAATTTTGAAAGCCCCGCATCTTCTCTTCGTAAAACTTAATATTTAAAAAAAGGTCAAAATTAGAAAGATAGGTTAAACATTCTAGTAATTTTTAGTTGCAGGTGAATTTTTAACATGTCAGTAATTTTAAAAATTCTCCCTTTATATAAAAAGCCTGCCTAGCAACTAAATGTATAATATAAATTTTTCAACTTCAGAATAACAACATGTGTATTCCAGTTACTGCTAAAATATATTAATGAATACAAGCTGGGAAAAGCAGAAAGAAGCGCTTTCCCAGCTTAATGTATTCAATTCTGTGCATTTCAGCTTTCCTGAATATATTATGGCCATGGCCACTGACTGTGGAATTTGGCCACTTCTCAAGGGTGATCTTTCTCCCAGTTAGAAAAATGGTCCAATTGTTCACAAACAAAAGAACTCTCCCCCCCCTTACCTTTTTATAATTCCCCTCCATATCCAATGGGGATTCTTGACTGATGATGTCATCCATTCCATCACTGTCCAAATTCATCCTTTGACTCTTTAGAATTTTACTTGAGAAAGAACCTCTCCTGAATTCTGATAGGCTGATGTGCCAATTGCTCAGGACCCTGCTCACTGCTCATGCTGACGTGGAGAGCCAGCTAAGAGTCTGTGCCCGGCTGTGCGTGTCCTTGTCCTGCTCTGGCTCGGAGACACCGCCCGCCCGGCCTGGTCTGCCCTGTGCGCTGGCACAGGGGCAGCTGCCGTTTTCTGAGGCTCACTCGGCACTGACGCTCGGCCTGTTGAAAGCCCAGCCTTCCCACCATCTGCCGTGGCCTTCCCCTGGATGATCCCGCCTGGGCTCCTCTCCACAGCACCTTTCCTCTTCCCAACCAAGGAAAAGCTGATTCCACTCCCCGGCTGCCCAGGTCAGGGCTGACTGTGGCTGGGAGCTCTGGGAGGAAACCAGCAACCTTATTCTGAACCCGGGGCAGAGTGGATGAGATAAAAATAGATGCAAACAACCCAGCCTCGCAGACTTCACCAGCGAGTTAAAAGCCGGGTATCCCATGACAGAACGAAAACAGTATAATTTAAAGGCTAACCTGTAAGACATGTTTGCTTTTCCTTTTTTTCTTTTCCCCACAACCAATCATTTCTTAGCGTCAGATGTAAATGTCTCATCTTGTGGCAGAAGCCCCAGCACAAAGATGAAACTTATTTCCAACCCCGAGAAGGACCCCTTCGCCCGAGGATCGGCGCTTTGCTCTATGAACATGGTCAAGAGAAAAAGGTCCATCAGCTTTTCTTTAAGATTCAGCCAGTGGCGGGCTTTTTCACAAAAGAGAAGGTTCTTTTCTGTTGCTCTCCTCACCCTTTCCCGAGGGCTTTTGGTTTCGTTTACTGGCTTTACATACAGAGAAGGAAAAGACTCACAGCTGGAGGATATTTGGGTGCAAGAGGCAGACAAACAACACACACACACACACACACACACACACACACACACACACACTCTCATCAATGCTGAATGACTAGCGCCAGAGACTAAAATATATAATATATACCCACTGCTCATTAAAAAAAAAAAAGGACGTTACTGTTTGCAGAAGTGGGCCAAAGAGCTCCAAGGGCAAGCTCCGTCTAACACCACCATCTCCTCCTCTGACAAGTGTAGACAGAAAGCAGCAGATGTACTAGCTCGTACCTTTTCCCAAGATGAATTCTTGACCAAGTCCCATGCTGTGAAGAACACCCTAATCAACCAAAAAATGCCAAAAGGTAGCCTTTTGGCATCTGATCCTCTGCTGAAATGCTGGAATTCTATTGTCTATTTCCACAAATTTTTAAAAATTCTGTTTGCTCAAGACTGGTGGCATGAGTGTGTAGTTGAATGTAGTCCAACTTTTGCAAAGCAAATACCTTCCTCTGCAGCCCCTGACCCAAATCCAAATCCTCCCCGCACTCCACCCTTGGGCCCCCCGCCCCTCAGTCCCCAAGAGAGTGACCTGCACATTTGCAGACAGAACAATGACAGGTTGTGTCTCAGGAGCCCCACTTGCACTTGGGCAGGGCTTCTCCCTAGCAGAGACCTCCCATGTCTTATTCTCTTCCAGAACTCAGGACCCTCATGCTAAACAAGGCTCCCGCTATCTGCACACAAGGGACCCAAAACACCTCCCAGGGCTGTGAGGCAATGCTGGGCGCTGCCCCAATGTGGGTGTTCCCAACACTGGAGCATTCACCAAGGCTAAGGCTTTGGGGTTACAATGAAGCATCTGTACTGTAAAGGATCTGTGTATATTAAATCCTGTCAAAGGAGGTCACCTGAAATGAAGGAAGCATGCATCTTATTATAAGACATACTAGTATATTAACATAATAACAATAGTTACCTTTCCTGAGGGGTTGCTATGTGCCAGGCACTTTCCATGTGTGTCTTACACGTCTTCGATCCTCACAGTCACACTATGGATTAGATACTATTATCATACACATTTTATAGCTGAGTGAGAGCTCAGTGAGTGAGGTAAGTAACCTGCCCACAGTGAGGCTGCTTGTGAATGGTCAGGCCAGAGGGTGAACCTGGGCCCTCTGCTTCTGTGGCCCACATTCTAAGTGGGCGTGCCAGACCGCCTCCCACTGGCTGCCTTGGTAAGAAACAAATGCCCACACTAAAATAATCAGGCACAGCTTTTAAAAACTAAGATTCAGTACAGAGAGGATTCCGGCAGCACTTCTATGACAATATCACATACTGACTATCAATCGCACTTCAGGAACACCCAGCACGTATCACCACTATCCCCTGCCAATTAGACCTCAAGAAATAAAATGAGAGCGCCTCCACCGAGTACCGTGACCTAACACGCGGTACAGTGGATCTTTTCCAGTTCAACACGGTGCTTTTGGTGCCACTTCGGCTCCTTCCCGTCAGCCACGGGGTTTCAAGGCTGCTTCTAAGGGGGCAGGGTTTGCTTATTCACCTTGTTTCTCCCACAGCACCCAGACACGGCCTCACACACGTTAAGGGAACAGTGAAGAGCTGTTGTATAAATAGATGAACGCAGGAGAAATGTAAGTGTTGCTTAAAATGTTTCCTCTAAATGCTGTCCATGGTAGGAAATATTAATAGTTCACATTACTGCTTTTCAACCGAGATTTTCTGTGGAAACCACATATGTTCAAAGTTAAATATGGGTCTGCTTTGGTTGAAAGAGGGGGGCTACCAAGAACTTCAGTCTCTGACCTTGGTTAGCATCTTAGTCCACTTAGCAATCGACAACCAAGAGCTAACATGGATGAAATTATAAAAATGTAGAGACTATAAGACTTAGTAAGATACATAACACTATAAGCCTCATCACTAATGTTGTTTTCTTTTCATTTTAACAGGGTGGGCTTAAATATACAGTTAAAATGACCGAACTCTTGAACTCATTATTAACTATGTATATGTTTATACATATTCAAATTAACGTACAGTAATAATATACTCTGCACACACACACACACACACACACACACACACACACACATACTTTAATAACATATTCTCTTTTGGAGAAGGCACCTCAAAATCCAAGATGAAATTTCCCAGCCAAACTACAGCAACAAGAATTCGCACTAAGTGAAGGATGAACACCATTCTGCTCCTCCACCCACTACGCCTTTTCAGGTCATAAGTGATTCTCTAATAAGCACTACCCAGAGGCAAGTGACAGAACATCCCCTCCTGAAACACGATGCAAGAGCTTGCAGGGTGGCCCCCGGTGGTGATGAATTTTCTCTGCACCCTCCCCCAGAAGGTGCTCAGCACAGACACGCTCACAGAAGGAGCTGTACCACCGCTGTCTGGGTGGCTTGTACCAGCTTAAAATATCTGGTGATTTCCTATCATGTGGACTGACCTGTGATGTATTCTACAGCTTTGCTACTCAAAGTGTGTCCTCTGACATTTCCTGGGAGCTGACTGGAAATGAACACTCTGAGGTCCCAACCCAGACCTACTGAATCAGAAAACACATTTTTAAAAAGAGCTCTTGGATTTGTGGATGCACCTTAAATTTTAGAAGCCTAGATCCAGACCCTGCAATAATTTATTATAGAGCCATTATTCTTTTACGTTAGATCATATTTCTGTGCTTGGTGGCAAGACTCTGACTTTAGATGTTTGGGGTCAACACTGTAATTAATTTCACTCCCAAGAGGTCCAAATGAATACAGGAAAGGAAAAAACAAACCACTTCACTGGAAGATGAGCCGTATGCAATGCGTGGTGGTTTTGCAGTAGCTATGCAAACAAGGGGATAAAGCCACTCGCGTCCTTTCTACAGAGACTTTTCTCTGGTTCCTTCTCCACTGCCACCTTCTCCAAAATGAACGGTGCTGGCTTAACATGGGCCCAGACACTGACGCTATCCCTTAGAAAACATACACACAGCCACTGACAATCCCTGAGGTTTAAAGGGCTTTTTTCTCACCCCCTCCCCTGCCCTGAAATTCAAGGACTGGACCGGAGAGCGTCAGTTTCCTGTCAAGCCATGCCCTCAACTGCAAGGTGCATTGATCACGTGAGCTAATGCTTTTAAATGATCATTATCGGGCCCTGGTGGAAATTATTGACTCTGAGAACACTGACCACATTACTGGGAAATCACTTAGGCATTGCCAAAAGATTTTCCAGTTCACAGATGGGAACTCTAATTCATCCCGACTAAGCCTGCAGCATCCTTCAGCCTGGACATCCAAATTCTACCTGCTATACAAAGTGATACTTGAGTTGTAATCTTTTTTCAAATTATTTTTCTTCTGTGCAAAGTTCATTTAAATTTGCTTTGCTTTAAATCTTTGATGTTGAAATTATTACATATATCCCCTTCCCCCCACTGACTCCTTCTATCCTGCTCCCATCCCCCACCCAGGCTCTCCCTACCCTATTGTCTGTGTCCATGGGTTATGCATATATGCATATGAGTTCTTTGGTTGATCTCTTTCCACCCACCACCCACCTCCTTTGCTTTGCTTTTCAATTAAGGCACTCTGATAGCTAGATGAGCCATGAAAATATGCAGGAAACTTTTTAAATGGACTTTTCAGTGTACGTTAAAAAATTAAAATAATGGCATTAGGAGTGTGGGGTAGAGGAGGTGAAGGTGTTGGGAGTACAGAGAGTGCCAAACAGTAACCTGTATTAAAATGACAGGACCACAGACATAAATCTTTGTGCCCAACTGAAAACCTGAGCACAAGGAACTCAGCTGTGGTCACTCTGTGGGCCACAGCACGGCATCCAAACGGAACCAGGATTAATGTCCTCATTACGTTTCTCTGTGTTCTGAGCATTCTTTCCCCATTACTGGCTCTCCTATGCTGACTGTCATTATGCCTTTTTGAGAGTTGTTTTCTTCTGAATTCAAGCAGTTCTGTCAAAGTGCTTTCTATTTCAGGAAGCTTGATAATTTCTGATGCTTTTAGATAGTGCAAACGATAATACTAAGTACACCAAGATTTCAAATCTTCCCTTGGCATAGTGGATATAAATAAATAATAGGAGATGGCTGTATTAATGCTGAGCCTCTTCATGTGAAGTTGTAATTAGTTACCCAAGATTGTGTGTGTGTGTGTGTGTGTGTGTGTGTGGACATGGGGTCTCTACTCTTCAAAAATCATGAATGCACTGACATGTACCAGAGAGATGTTCCCATTTCCTGTCCTCCCCCATCACCATCCTCTTTCCAAGAGAAAATACTAGATGTTTGGCTTAAATAGGTGTTGCATGTTTATTTCTTAAAATCACTGGATGTCTGAATCCTGATGTTTGAGGCACCAAGTGCTATTTTAAATAGCAATGTCTGAGCTTCTACTAAATTTCTATTTCAGATCAGGTGTGTAATGTAGCGCTGTTGAGATGATTTTTTGTTTGTTTTCATTTGGACACTTACTGCTTTGTTCACTCTGTGTTAAAACATATAAACTAGATTTTCAGATATCTTTCTTAGCTAAAAACAAGTGCAGAATTATATATCCAGAATTCTTTTCTTAATTTTTAAGGTGATAGATATGTTATTGCCTCCTCAGAAAAACACACTGTATCTCAGCAAAGCAAAACACAACTATACCCAGGCAAAACAATGAAAACAAAGTATTATCCAACACCATTGACTATAGGGAAAATGTTTCCAGTAAAAACATTTATAGAATCAGACAGAAAACTGTTCCAATGAACTCAGCTGTAAACGCCTGCATCAAATAGTGCAGTACAATGCTTTGAAATTCCCTTTTCCATTAGGTCAATATATTTTTCCCTGCTGTGGATGAAACAGGCTTAAATTGGGCGGAATCTTAAATGAATTCAAATTTGATACCTTTGTTTTCTCATTCACAGGAACAAGGGATTGGGAAATGAACCCTCGCTTGGTCTGGTGTCAGTAGGGACAGAATATATTTCCTTTCCTTTGTTAACCATTAAATAACCCACTAGAATTTGAGCGTGAAGGCTGTTTACTACTCTCTCTAGTAAGAATTTTCACATCTTGGTACTACTTAAACTGATATACTCCATAGCTTTATCATTTCAGACCAATATAGGCCACCTTTTTTTTTTTTATGTGATGGGAATAGCACTTTCACTGGGCCGAAACATTTTGCCCAAGAAAACTTTGGTGTTTCAGGAGGCAGTTAAATTATCCCTCCATATGGTAAAAATATTTATTATAACTTTGCAAAATTCAACATATTAAGAAAGGCAGCTTGGATATGAGTGCTTGCCTCAACCTATCACAGGTGTTTTGAAAAAGTGCTTGGGGACAGACCATGAGGCTCACCTTGGGAAAATTCATGGGTGAAGGATTAGTAGGTACGGAGGTATATTCTTAATGCATTGCCTCTGGGAATGCTGGGATGTTTCTCTTATTCATTTTGTCTTCCCCTAGCCCCCATTTTGGCAGATGGGATGTTGGAAATTCTGGCAACTGGCCAAGAGGCTCACAAGCCAGGTGCCTGGACTGCTGGGGTCAGCTTCACCAACTCCCTGTTGCAATGCAGAGATCCGAGCTTCTCTCTGGTATTGTGATGGGAAATCCTGATCCTGAGAACTCAGAACATCACCAACCGCAGAAAATGCAATTCAACCCAACAGACATGTATCGAACACACACTGTGTGTAGGGCAGGAAAGGAAAATAAGGCTCTGGCCTCCAAGAAGACTGCTGTCTAATGGGGGAGACAGACTTGTACGTCACTGGCTGCAAATGGATTCTCAGAGGTAAAACCAAAGTGCACTGAGGAGAACTTCTGACTGGGGACCCGAGGGGAAGGTGACCTTTGAGCCTTGACAGTTGCATCAGCCTACAACAGGTCGAAGCAGGTGCAGTGTGAGCAGGAGACATACCAGGCCTGTGGTCGGCAAACCGCGGCTCGCGAGTCACATGCTGCTCTTTGGCCCTTTGAGTGTGGCTCTTCCACAAAATACCACGTGCGGGCACGCACGTACAGTGCGATTGAAACTTCGTGGCCCATGCGCAGAAGTCGGTATTTTGTGGAAGAGCCCGTATTTTGTGGAAGAGCCACACTCAAGGGGCCAAAGAGCCGCATGTGCCTCGCGAGCCGCATGTGCCTCGCGAGCCGCGGTTTGCCGAGCTGCAGTTTGCCGACCACTGTACCAGGCTGAGGAACCAAAGCAAAGCAGTGATGGCAATGAGGGGCAGGAGTGTGGGATCTGGAGGGAGGACTGTGTCCAGCTGGGGGTTCAGGTCATGGTTAGGCCTTAAAGGCCATGCAAAAGGGTGTGGGCTGAATCCCACAGAAAATGGGGAGGCATTCTAGATTTCTACCGGGCTTCCTCAAGACCAGGTGTGTGATTGAGGAAGAGCCTCTTTAAGCTCCCCAGGGAGAAAAGAGATGAGAGTCATTGACATATCATGTTACTTTCTTTTCTTTCAAGGCTAGATTCCCACAGTAGCAAAGAATGTGAGGGCATGATCTGTATCTGAGGTGGTCGAGGACAATTGGGGTGATGGAAAGAAAGGGATGAAAGCACGTCATTGTTTGTATATATACACACAAGTCCCCAAAAACCAACTGCTGGGAAAGAGGAGAAAATATTTGGGAGCTTTGAAGCAAAACGGACCCTCTGACCCCAACTTGAGCTGTCACATTAACAATATCGCCAAGCTTTCTACCAGGGGCTGTTTAGAAGAATGTGGCCTAAGAAGGCTGCCAGGCCCGAAGCTGTGGGAGAGGCTCTTTCCTGAAGAGGCTGGCTTCCTCCCAAGTCTGGAAGATGGAGGTCCACGGCTTTATCTAAACACGGCTACCACGGAAAATGACAACACATGCCTCAGTAACCTCTTCGCTAATGTAAATCCTGAGGGAGAAAAGTACATGGCGATGACGTGAGAGCCTTTAAAAACACAACCACCCACAGAAAATCCTGCCCCAGCATTTCTCTCTGTTGGTCCCTCCTTGGAGGAAGTTGTTCTATGCACAGTGCTTGTAAAACGCCTGCAACCGAGGTTTTCGGGCTCCTGGTAGCAGTGAAACTCTCTTTCAAAGCAATCATCTACTTGGAAAAGCAATATACGAGAATCAATTCCAGTTTCCTATATTAGCAACAAACAACTGAGAGCGGGAGTGGTGCATGGTTCTCCCTGGCTGCTTCCCAGCCTTCACGGGGTCCCTGCTGTGCACCAGAGAAGGAGCAAGCTCTTAATTTCTGGTAACAGACCTGGTTATGCAGAAAGGTGGCCTCCCACAGGGGACCTGCCAACTTCCATGCCAGGGTGATAAGTAGGAAAAATCCCATTTCCCAGATAAGAAAAGCAACAGGAAATATGGGGATCATTTGACCCTCAATGAGAACTTTCAGGTTAACGGCAGGTGTTGGGGAAGGGAGGACAATATCAAAACATAAGAAACCAGGGTGCTATATACCCTGGCCTGGTAGTTCAGTTCATTAGAGCATCCACCTGATACACCAAGGTTTCCAGTTCCATCCCCGGTTGGGGGACACACAAGAATCAACCAGTGACTGCATCAATGGGTGGAGCTGCAAATCTATGTTCTTCTCTCGCCTTCTCTCTCTCTCTCTCTCTCTCTCTCTCTCTCTCTCTCTCTCTCCAATAAAGAAAATTTTATAAAAAGAAACCATGATGCTATGGTACTTTATATATAGTAGGCATATCCATCCATATTACTTAAGGGCTTGTTCTAAGCACCAGGAAAGCATATGGATACAAATATGAAAATCCCTGCCCTCATGGAGCTTACATGGTGTGAGGGAGACAGAAAATACACAAATCAATATGTACTCTGACAGATGGTAATGAATGCCAAGTATACAAATAAGTTACATAAGTGTAACAGAGATGTTGGGATAGATTTGGAAAGTTGGAAACTGACATAATAAGTCTAGAGAAGGTAACATTTGAGCAAAGACCTGAATAAGCTATGGGGGATACTGACAGGAAAAACACAGGATGGCCAGTTGAATATGAATTCCTCATAAACAGTGAACGATTTTTTTAGAATGCGCATGTCTCAAACACTGTAGGAGATTTGCTAAATCTGGCAGCCCTAAGTGGAGCAGCATATGCCAGGTAGGAGGGAGGGGGGATGATGGGAAGGGGGAATGTGGGAGGGGACTCCAAGAGGAAACAGGGCCCTGGGTGGCCCAGAGTTTTATTCTGAGCAGGATTTTGAGAGGGGTGACACGCTCTGACTTCGGTTTTAAAAGATCATTCAAGGGCAGGAGCAGCAAGAATAGTTAGGAGGCCATTACTGCTGCAATGATAATGATGACGATGATAATATAATGATAATATACATCTAGACATAGGCACCAAAATAAGCATGGAATTTGGGGGGAGGAGAGGGGATGGCCCCTGAAGCCGCATTCATGAACTCTCCATTAAGAAACGTTGGTATACATTTATGGTAGGAAAGGAATCAGTCCTAGAAATAAATTCTATCTACTCAGTAGCAATGCTAACCTCAGGAAGTTGCTTTAACCCACGACATTATCATTCTTAAAAATAAATAATTGAATACGCCATCATCCCCAAGGGGGGAAGTTTCTGAAACACATCAGACTGTCGATATGGCATCACGAGTGACTGTGATAACATCAGGCCAAGGACTTGGAGAAACCGTCCTTCCTGAATCCAATCTCAGTGGTGCCAGCTGGGTTCTAAGATTCAGGTGTCTAAGTGGGATCGAGACTTTGCTTCCAGGTTACTGTTTTTGTCTTTGCTGAGCCACGGATAAAGGGAGGGGTTTCAAAAGAACAAACAAATGAAGGTAGTTCTACCACAGAATGTGCCTGATACCCTTAATTGTGTTGTGAAAATGAGCCATAAACACTTCAAAACTATCAAACACACAATGACAGTGTTACATGTTGTAGATCATATAAAAGAAAGTCAATTTGTCCTCCTCTGGGAAAGGCAGTAGGCTAACAACATCCCTCCTTTCCAGATGAAACTGCTGACATTTGACCAATGTTTGACCTAGAAAAACAGTGATTTCGTGTTCAACCTAATGCAAAGATATAGGGAATCATCCTGGAGTAGCTTGCCTCTCAAAAATTAAATTACAGAGTTTCTCTGAAAAGAGAGGAGAAAAATTATCTTAATTATGATAGTCATTTAATCATCTGGAGCCGTGCCAGAAGTAGGCCAGCCCTGCAGAGATGTTGACACTCTCCACTCCCGAGCTCTGTCTCATGTGCGAATGAGGACTTCGTTGTTTCCTCAGCATCTTGACCCCTTTCTCTTGGGAAGGATTTCTGTGAGGCACACATCTTGATACGTAGGCTCTATATGGACCTAAATGTACCATAAAGGGAAATACTCTACTATAATTACAAAATTGCAATTATGAAGCAGAGAAAGAGGTGGATAAATATATTCTACAGGCACACTTTACTTACCCGAGAAACCACTGCCTGAAGTCTTGTGAAATGTCCTATTCCGCCTGCATACATTTACCCCTGTGAAATCTGACCTGGGGAGAAACACCTGCTGGTCTCGGGTAACCTACCTCACACAAGGAAGAGGCATTGTTGAGTGAGAGAACTTGGTCTCTCAGAGCTTCTAAACTCGGTCAGCTGAGTAAAGCCCGATATTACCTATCCAGGACTTAGATGAGCCATGCCAGAGGTGCAAAGAGCAATTTCTCGGGGAACATTCTTGCTGTCTGTTTACAAGGAGGATACTTGCCATGCTGTCTCCACACAGAAGGAGTTATTAACACTCTAGAACTGGTCTTTGGAAGGCATCTAAGTGTTTAATTCATAAACTCCAGACAGCAAATTAGCATATAGATGAATATGCATTGTAAAACATTTTCTACTTGGGAGTTTTTTTATGCATGCGGGCTGGTACCTTCATTCTTATTCACTAACCATCTAAAAACAATCTATTAGTAAAAATAAGTTTGGAAACACAAGTGCAACTTTAAACATCAAAGATACGCTGGCTGATCTTTGAAAATGTCTAAGACCATCGATTACTCCCTATTTACATCATTTCCTTAAAGACAATCCTAAAAACTGGACGTGCAGCAACTCACATCCTATGCAATGAGCAAACACCATATTCTCCGGACCAGATCCCCCCCCCCCCCCCCCCAAGCCCCTTAAATTCAATTACAGTTGAAATAGTTCCTCTTATTCTCAGGCATACAGAACACGCAAAGCACAGATCACCTCGGTGGATTTCACATATGCCTTCAAGGCCAAGGAAACAGTGTTTTCTGCCCCATTAGTCCCAGAAAACCTAATTACAATTCAGATACTGGATGCGATGGAGGCCAGGAGTGGAGGATGGCAAATCCCTGGAAAATCCGGAGAGGCAACCTGCTGCTTGGCAAGAGGAAGGCCTCCCCTCCCAGAGGATGCCGGCCTCGCAGCCCGGCTGTAAATCTTACCTGGTACGAACAGTTCTCCTGATGCACCATCTCAGTGCATCCTAGGGCGCAGACCCCAAGCAGGACTGCTCC
>NW_005356905.1:1946204-1946569 GCF_000412655.1 Myotis brandtii | reverse complement strand
CCTGCGCAGTGGCACCGCCTGTGCGGGAGGCGCGCAGCGAGCTGGGCTGAGCCGAGCGGAGCCGAGCTGAGCTGAGCTGCTCTTCTCTCTCCGCGGAAACCAGCAGTGAGGCTCACAAACATGGAGCGAGGACCGGGCTGGGGGAGGGGGCGCTCATCACTGGCACAATCAGCCAATTATATTAGCGGCACAAAGAAAGGGATCAGGCTGGGGCTGGGGCTGGGGTGACCTTCTGGTGCTGTAGGCAGGCGGTTAACGGGCTGTGGGCAGGCGGTTAACGGGCGTGGAAACATTCTAGTCCTCATTAAAGGGGAAAGGCCCGCGAGGGAGAGAGATGGGCGCAAACCAAGGCTGCAGCTGAACAA
>NW_005356905.1:1917877-1946134 GCF_000412655.1 Myotis brandtii | reverse complement strand
GGCATCACCCTGCCTTCCCACAGAGGCTGCCTGGATGGTGCTTATGGACAGAGAGGCCTGAGGGCTCAGTTCAGAACTTTTAACGTGCGAGAGGGAAAACGACCCCCTCTGAATACTGACACGGAAAGGATGTTTTCTGCGCTGAGTTTATGAAGTGTGTGTCAACTTTATCACGAAATGAAGGGTCTTCGTTCTTTAAAAAAATATTATTTTGTAATTCTTTTGATACCCCACTGATTTTTGGCTCTCATCTGCTTGCTTTTTAAGTCCACCAGAAATCAGGTGAAATAATTATTCCTATAGTTTTGGTTTGCTTGTTTTTTTAGGGATAGAGCTTATTAAAGTCAGTTTAATTCATTTCATGAAAATGAACCTAAATTGCAAGTTTTTTATAGGCTTTGTGTGTGTGTTTACCTATCATCTATCATTTATCTATCATCTATCCACCTACCTACCTACCTACCTATCTATCTTTATATAGGTCCAATGCTGTGACTTGACTATGTAGACATCCCCAATCCTATATAATAAAAGGCTAATATGCAAATTGTCCCCTCTATCGGGAGTTTGACCAGGGGGCAGGCTGGCGGGCCAACAGCCAGAGGCCCTTCCCCCCAGCAGGCCCAGCTGATTGGCCTGATCAGGGCTGGCTGGCCGAACCCCACCCGTGCACGAATTCATGCATCAGGCCTCTAGTATAACACATGATCCTAGAAACCAACCACTGTGATTAACAAGCAGCAATGCAAAGAACTCTGCACTTGCAGATGGTAAGCAAAGGAAATAAAAGTTTCTGGGGATCAAAGGATCCAATATCTGAACTGCTTCAGGGCCTTTCTAGGATTTTAGGATTTATAAAAAGGATCACCCAGGCCTGTAAATTTTTGAAGCTAGCTTAATGATGGAAGATTAAGAAAAGAAACACAATAAAATAAAAATTTTCTTATCTATTTTTCTCAGTTGCCACAGGCAATTTATTTTGTTGTTTCCTAATAAAATGGCCCTGAGCACATAACGGTACTCAATAAAAACTTGACTGAATTTAAACCATGGATTAAAAAAAATCAATAGGGATATTACATTTAATATCTATCTATCAATTTATCTTCCCCAAAACTCTTATTAATAACTGCAGCCTTCATTGTGCTGCTGATAGAGAAAAACAAGTACTTTTGCCCAAGGAACGCAATCAACATGTTTGACAAGCGTTCATATCACGCTCTATCTTAAGGAATGGTGAGAGTTTCCATTTGGAATAGTTGGTGGCATATTTTTAATTGTATAACAAACATCTCTGTTACTTGGAAAGAGAAAAACCTATTTTTTGAAATATTCTTCATTTTTGCTCTTTGATTTAGAACTATTCTTCATTTTTGCTCTTTGAGATTCAAACAGGAGAAAAGTTGGCTACCTCAATTCAAGGCCACTGACACACTCACATGCATGGCTTCAGCCTTCCGGGTCAGGGGAGTGAAAAGGTAGCAGGGAGGGCCCACATGGCGATCGAACAGGCTCACATTTCAGCACTGGGTTCACGGGTTAAAGGAAAGTATTCTGGAGACGCACCCTCAGCTCACAGCTCCTCTCCCTGGAACACAGCAGAAAGACAGGGCACGTAACATGTGCAGGACGTTTTAGGCCTCCTGGTTGGCAGGTGGCACGATGAAGCAGAAGCCTGAACTAGATTATGAGTCTTCTCAGATACAGGATGAAGAAAAGAGGACAGAAACTTTTCAGAGAAAGGAAACAGTGTGCAACATAACTCCACCCCAACCTCCATGCTTCCCTACTGAGCACTCCACGCAGGACAGAGAGGGGCAGAGACGGCTGGCTGTCTGTGTGGAGTGCTGTGTTTGTTACACAACCACCTAGATGCAGGCTCTGGAATCCCAGGTATGTGCAAGGACAAGCAGGCCAAGGCAAAGGCTTCTTTTGCAAGGTAGCAAATAAGATGAAATGGAAATCTTACGCCTAAAGTAAAAGGCATAATCCCAACTTTCCAAGACAGAACAGTTTTAACTTCAAAGGCTGTTCAAACTTGACTCAAGTTACTACTTTGACAGTCTGTGACCTTAAGACTCGGGAACATGCTTTCAAAAGCTGTACCAGGCCACTTCCTGGACTCTGTTCTCCTCTGAAAACTGGAAGCTCTGCGACATATTACATAAGCTCCTGAAGACATTTATCATCTGTTGTTAAAAAAAAAAAAACCTAAACATGATCCCGCTCTTCACAGTTGCTGTTCCATAAATAGTGGAAATGACTCAGAGGTGGCTCTGGGCAGAACAGATTTCTGACAATTGTATCCCAAATCCTGAAAAAAAAAAAAAAAAAAAAAAAAAAAAACTTCTCAAGTGGCATAAACAAGTTGAAAAAAAAGAGAAAGAAATATATTAAGCAAGTTTCCCTTTGTAGTCATTCACTGAAGAGGACTTTATGTTACAATTTAAATTATGATTTGCTTGTACAAAAAACTTTAAACAGAAACCAGCTGTTCCAAGAACATTTAAGCTAGAATAATTTATCGAACTACAGTAATGTTTGTTATTTTTGAACTAAAAATATTGATGAACTGTTTAAATATGGGTTATATAACATAGAGATTCAGTTCTTTTTCCCCAAGTCCTCACAACTTCCCTTCCCATAAGAAGTATTGGGTTTCAAATTTAGGCAGGACCTCAAGAGATACACTCTTACTTTCTAAGTAGGCCTAAGAAAGTTGTTCAAGAATATAAATCCTCCTTCAACAACAAAAAGGCATCAAAGTAAGAGAGGAAAAAAGCCCAGATATTCTGGTTTATACCTTATGAGTGTGTTCAAATGAAACAATGCTAAATGAGGACCCAGGAGTCCTGGCTGGGTAGCTCAGTTGGTTAGAGTGTGGTCCCAATACACCAAGGTTCCAGGTTTGATCCCTGGTCAGGGGACATACAAGAATCAACCATTGAATGCATAAATAAGTGGAACAACAAATTGATGTTTCTCTCTCCCCCTCCTCTCTCTCCTTAAAATCAATTTTTAAAAATATATTTTATTGATTTTTTACAGAGAGGAAGGGAGAGGGATAGAGAGTTAGAAACATCGATGAGAGAGAAACATCAAACATCTGCCTCCTGCACACCCCCCAGTGGGGATGTGCCCACAACCAAGGTACATGCCCTTGACCGGAATCGAACCCGGGACCCTTCAGTCCACAGGCCGGCGCTCTAGCCATTGAGCCAAACCAGTTAGGGCTAAAATCAATTTTTTAAAAAAGGACCCAGTAGAGTAGATTTGGAGAAATGAACCCCTGTTGACTGAGCCAATGTAGTCTGGCCTTGAAATAAAAATTTATCATCAAGTAAAAGTGAGGTTGCAGTGTAGTACTACTTAAATCTCAACCCAAGTTATGTTTTAAAAGGGAAAAAATTACCATTATTCATATTTCTGCCACCAAGCAAACTATTGTGTAATTAAATCCAAAAAAGTATTTTTTAATCACAGCAATTAATAGCAACAGAATGAGGGTTGTTGTTTTTTTGACAGTAAATTTAGTGATAAAAAGTCACACCCACAGGTCATCTGAGCCTACAGTTTCAAAAGTGAATTATTGGGTTTATGGACTGACCTGGAAGGGACACAGGGAACTTTCTGGCACAAGCTGTATGACTTGATAAAGACTTGGCTTACTCAGGTATACATTTGTCAAAAACATACTGAATAGTATATTTAAGATTTGTGCATTTCATTGTATATAAAACGTATCTTAAAATAATCACAAAGGTTCTGTTAACAAATTTTAACTCTACTTAATGATATGCAGACTGAAGTATGTAGGTGGAGACTTACTGATGTCTGTAACTTACTTTGAAACGAATTAAATAAATGAGATGAATTGATGGATGGAGGGATGGATTGATGGAAAGCTGTGACAAAGCAAGTTTAGTAAAACATGAATTCTTCAGTCTGAATGGTGCATAAATGGGTATTCACCTAAACATTTTTCAGTTTGAAAATATTATTAAAGAAATGTTGGGGTGGGGGGGGGAATAAGTTACTGTGGGCTATAGAAGATGAAAAAGGAAGTCATTGTTCTCAGTATTAACCTTTTAAACTTTCCTTAGAAATTTTGGAAAGGCAGGAAGAAATTTTATATAGCTTTTAAGTTTGATAGGGCAATGGAAGAAAAGGAATGGTAGGGGAAATTAATCCTGTTCGCTTCAGAGAGAAACGGGTCTTTGAGTGACCCACCCAAAGAAGAACACAACTGGCATCACCCGAGACAACAAATCTGAGAAAATGGCTTTGCAGTTTACAAAGTGCTTTTCCCAATGTCTCCCTTGATTCATACAACCCTGTAGTTGAAACAAATTTCTATTATGTGCCATGTGAAGAAGTGTTTCTGCCCTCAAAGACTTTGGTAAGAGAAATAAGGCAATACACAAATAGCTGCATATAATGATGAGTGAATAAATTAAGTGCATCCAAAGAGATTTTGTTGTTTACTCACTAGAATTCAGAAGAGGAAGAAAATTCGTAGCTAGGGCAAACCAGGAGTCGGCAATAATCTTGTTCGTTTGATTGTTCTCTTCTTAAATGTCTATTTCTAGATTAATGTCAATTTCCTCAGCACTTGGATCTTGGTAGGTTTATTCAGTGTTATCATCAGAATCTAAAATAGTACCTTGCATATAATAGGCTCTTGATAAATATTTTTGAATGAATGAATGATTATGACCTTCAGAAAGTTACCTCATTGCTCTTAGCCTCAGTTTCTTCATTTCTAAACTAAGGATGTTAATTCCTTACTTATTGGGTTGATGCTAGGATGCAATGAGAATAACATGTAAAAGAGCCCTTTAGTTGCTCGGGAAAGGATCAGAAATAGATTTTTTGTCCTCTCCTAATTAAAGGCAATAACAACAGTCCAAGGAATAAAGAGAGGCCTGAAGGATGGAGGTGATAGTGGGAACGGGAAGGAAAAGACAGGGGGATGCATTCCCTGAAACACCATGAAAAATGATCTGTAGGCACCTAGGCAATGATGAGACATGGGGGAGTAAACAAGACAAGGAATCATAAGGTTCGGAGACCCCTGCCGAGGAACACTGGTGCTGTGAAAAGAAATAAGGAAGTTAGAAGAAGGAACTAATTCTGAGGGATTGGGTTGCAGTAATGAGGTCTTTTATTTTTCACCATAAAGTTATGAGTTGGAGGTGCAGGAGGCTCACAAGAGAAGTCAGGCCAACAGGTAGAATTTGGGGGTCTTTTTCAAGGAGAGAATAGTTGAAGCTATAGAAATGGATTAGATTAAGGAAGCGATTACAAAGAACTAATGAGAAACAATGACATCTCTATGGTAAACAAAATAAGGACACCCCCAAATATCTACATCCTAATCCCCACCTGGGAAAGGGCAATCAAGGTTGCTAATCAACTGACCTCGAGATGGAGACATTATCCTGATTGGTCCAATGTATCACAAGAATCCTGATAAGGTAAAAGGAAGAGGCAGAAGAGGAAGAACCAGAGAGATGGCAGTGTAGGAAAGACTAGGGTTGGTTGGATTTGAAGACAGAGGAAGAGATCATAAGCCAATGAATGTGAGAGGCCTACAGAAGACAGAAAAGGCAAGGCAATGTAATGAGAGGTCAAGGAGAGGGAGAGGAGGCTGACAGAGCTTAATGGTTTCAAATACTGCTGGGAAACTGAAAAGACTAATAGTTGAATGGGAAACCCAACCAAAAGCCATTAGTTTTGACTATTGGAAAGTCATCAGTTTCCCTTAAAAGAATAATTTTGGTAGTAGTGTTTTAGGGGTGGATGCCAGGCTATAAGTGGTTAAGAAGTTGAGGGACTAAGTAAAGAGTAGTTTGTAAAGTTTGTGGATAAATTAGAACATTAGGGTAGTAGCTTGAGTATGTAATAGAATTAGAGAGTTTGTGGTTATGGCTGATTTTTAAGATGGGGGAGATCCAAACATATATGTGGGCAGCAGAGAGGGAGCCAGGGAGTAGCGAGAAACCGACCATGGTGAGTGGAAAATAACTGAAAGGGCCAGGTCCTGGCAGAGTGAGATCAGGAGCACATGACAGGAGTTCATTCAGCCTTGGAACTGAGGATATGGTGAGTAAAGTTACACACCAATGTTGAGGAAGGAGGAGGTTGCAGGGAAGATGGGGAAGATGCAGGAGCACGGATGGGTGAGTACCCTTGATTGGGTCTTTGAAGGAACAGCGATGCTATAAACTGCAAGGACAGGGAGGCTGGCTAGGGTGGTGGGACCAGAGAGTCTGGACCAGCTTTTCCAAGAGATGTTCTAGGGGATGTTGCTGTATTACTTGAGAATATTCAACTAATGCTATAGGAGAACAAGATAAACAAATGGAATGGATAAAACTTATAAGATGTGTTAAGTATAGGTAATGAATATGTAGTAGCTTGTCACACAGAGGTAAAATGGGTAACTGTGTTAGATTTAGACAATGAATAAGCAAGTACACAGAGGCAGAATTCATGAGATGTACTAAGTATTGCAAAGTTAGTCACCTGGATGTCTTAGATTAGATCAAGCATATGTGCCGAGCATAGAGCACAGAAAGTGATAGAAAGACTAAAGAATCCTCTAATATTCACGGCACACTAAATAACCCGAAGCACACAAGGCACTCAATATTCATTGGACGGTACAGCGGCTGCCCATTTGAGACACCCATTCTGGTCCTCTGTGTCATTTGCCCAAATAATACAATCTACAGCTGCTCATCAGGTGAGGGGGCAAGCTGCAGAGGGAGCCAGGGGACTCGCCCCCTTGTCTCTGCTAAAGCAAGTTGTGTGTCATTAGCAGACACCTTCTGTCTAATTGGGGCTCCTTTCTCAAACCTCAACTCTGGTTCGTAACCATATCGTCAACAGGGAAGGTGGCTGTGGCGGAAAAGCTGGGCATACAAATACTGCATAACCCAAGATTCAGGTAGTGTGGTCCTTCCACGCTCCTGCACCATATCCTCAGTGTGATTCTGGTGAGGAAGAAGTTAGGGAAAAATCCCAACAAGTGGAACAAAGAAGTAGGAGTCCTCATCACAGGACTCTAAGGCAGTAGGTCCTCTCACCTGAGCTCCCACCCCCACGCACGATCAGAGGGAAACAGGTTATGGCAGAAAACCCCTGCAGTGGTCACAGAAGTCACAACAACAAGGCTAAAACCAGGTCATTCCAAGATGGAGGAAAACGGACCAGAGAGCACCTCCAAAGCTCATCATACCATCTTTATAATGAAAACTGACATAAGTAGGGAGTCCAGGGGGGCGAATACCATGACACTTCCAGAATGGATCATGTTAGGAATAAGGTCCCCTCTCAACCAGAAGGTGCGGTCAGAATTTGGCACCACAAAGCTTAGAAACATCCCACCCTCAGAAACACATAAAATCCCAAGAACTCCTGACCACAGTGTGCAATCCACTCGCACTGGCCCGAGTCCATTTGGAGATGTACTTCCACTTCTTTCCAGGGGCACATGTGTCCTGGCCTCTTTTTCTCTACCTGAATAAAACTTGCTCTCATTCTCACTTTGCCTCACATGAGTCAAGAGTCTGGAGGTTGGGTGACATGCGAAAAATCTGGACCGTGCTGGGGCAGGGCCATCCCCGGGCATGGAACTGGCCCAGTGACACTGGGACCAACTCCAATTCATGAGGAGGTGGGGGTTTTCCTACACCACCAAGCAACTCTTGGACACTAGCTGGGTGTCCTCCAATTCATCTCAGTGCTGACACTATCTACCTGGTTAAGGGTTTAGTCCATATGACTGTCCTTCTTCCCCATTTCAGATGCCAATTGCAAGTCCAGGTTGTCACCTGCGCTTCTGCAACTCAGGGAAAGCCAGATGTAAGAGATGTGTAGGGCAAGGTATGGGGGAAAAGGCATATCTTTCTCTCCCAGCATGCCACCCTTCCCAAATCTCCACATGTTCACCCACCCAGATGCTCTCTGAACCCCATTGTTTAGAGTTTGTATGGAGACTTCATTTTATAGGCACTATTGATTAAATCACTGGCCATTGGTGATAGATGCCATCTCCAGGCCCTCTCCCCTCCCCAGGGGCCTCAGGGTGGGGGAATGAAAGTTCCCATCCTCTGATCCTGTGGTTGGCAGCCCTTGGCAATCAGTCCCCAAACTGTGATGCCTTCTAAAAGTCACCTCGTTAACATAACAAGAGATACCCTCACTTAGGAAATTCCAAGGGTTTTAGGAGCTCAGTGCCAGAATGGGGACAAGACCAAATCAGAATATCACACTAAGTATATCAGCTCATTCCATCTGGAGCCCTTGCTGCTTGATATGCACTGATTTAATGAACTATGATTTGAGCATCTTAATCTGGTCTGAGACTTCTGGGAGAGTGCCTGGTGGTGAACTTGGAAGCTACTGTTGTGGAGACAGAGGGAAACTAGATAGACAGGGACTGGGACCTTGGGGGAGATGTGGGGCTCGGGGAGGAGAGAATAAAACTGGGAACCCAACTAGGCAGAGTTACTAAGGTACTCCAACTGGGTGGGGAAGGAAAGGGTGAATATTGGAGACATGAACTTTAAAATGTATGAATGTTGCTAAGACAGGCAGCTTGCAGATAACCAATCACAAGATAGTAAGGCGTATAAACCAATCCCAAGGATGTTGCTAAGGCAAAATTCTTTGGAAGGACCAATCAGGGACTAACAGGCATATATATCCAAAAACCGGTGTGCTTCCTCTTCTCTCTCTCCCCTCAGTGCATTGGGCGCCCCTATGGCAGGAGATAAGCTCCCCTGCACCCATGTGGCTTATGGCCATGTGGGGCTCTACACGCGGACTTGTAGACTTTAACACCCAGCTGCAACATGGAAAGGAAGCCCTGGACACTGGCCTGCTCTGGAACCCCAGCTGCACCTTTTCCAGGACTGGCTTCTCTCAATAAACTTTGCCTCCGTTAACCATTTTTGTCCGCGACTTCATTCTTCGATTTCACGAGACAATGATCTCGAACTCAACACCCCACATTTTGGTTTCATTATTGCATCAAGGTCATTTCCCACAGCAAATGATGCTTGGTGTCAGGATATTCCCACAACTTCTTCCCACATACTCTGAGCCCCAAAAATGGGAAGTGAGAGAAAGATAAAAATAAGAGTAGTTGTAATATTTTATCCTAATAATTGCAAATAAGAAACTTATCTGAGAGTCTTGTAAATTATGTAAATTGACTATTCTAATCCTGGCTATATTTATGTTTATTAATTCAGATATTAAAAAATAGTTTCCGAAGCAAATTATTAGTGTGAATCAATGGTTATCACTCTTTCTTTTATTTTTCTTTAAGTATTAGAATCTGCTTTGAAAATGAAAACCAATATGCAAAACAATCAAAAGGGGTTTTAATGAAGATAAAATTATTGTTAGTTCAATTTTATATTATTTACTTACTAGAGGCCCAGTGCACGAAATTTGTGCACAGGTAGGGTCCCTAGTGGCTGCCGGCTGCCAGCTGAGGCCTCCCTTCATTCCATCCTGCCCCCTGGTGGTCAGTGCAATGTCATAGCGAGCAATCGAACTCTCGGTCGGTCAAACTCCCAAGGGGACACTTTTCATATTAGGCTTTTATATATGTAGATTATATATCCTTCAATGAGAACATCAGGCTGTTTTGTTAAACACAAACAGTTAAAAATAGAACTCGAAGAAGTCAATTCTAGCCTTATTCCAACTGTATTTTTACCTTTCTTTCTTTATTTTATTTGTGCCACATCAAGAGAATTCTGTTTCACACAGGTAAGTAGTTTGGAAATGGTAACAGTCCTTTTTAATAGCTCATGTGGCAATCTCTGAATATTCTTCATTAATTATATCCAGAAGCTTGAAAACAAAGTAATAAGACATTTATTTCAAAACTGATGTACTAACATTACACATCAGTTGCTCACATTTCTTATTGTCAACAAGATTAACACAGAGTAGCCCAACCCATAAAAGGTCATCAACCTAGGACCAGACTTTTTTATTTGATATATTGGGCATTTGTTAGTCATTGCACAACTCACCTATTTGGCTTGATGAGAGAATTTGCCAAACAGATGTGCACTACCCTAACCTGGCATGGCGCCAAGCTGGGGTTCTTGGACCACTCAAATAATTTTTCCTGCTTGGACATGCAAGAGTTTTCAGCAAGACCACTACAGAGCTCTCATGGTCCATGACACATTCTCAAGCTCAATTTTGAACACTGTAAAAAACTTCCTAACCTGGCAAATTAATAGGCTGATTTCAAGGTGAGTTGTGCAATGACTCTGCCTGGATATGAGGGACTACATCACTACAAATTGGACTGAAGTGGTATCTTCTCACCACAGCTTGACAGGACAACGTTTCTCCAAAAGCCCAGACAATCTCAATGATATCTATGTTCTCAATGATTTTCATGTCTCAGAACTTTTGATTTTGATTTCCAATTTGATTTTGGGGGGTGGGGGTTGGGGCCGAGATGTTTAGCAGTTCATATAAATAGGTGAAAATGAGCCTCTAAAATTACCGCCCGCAACCCTGGGTTTCTACAGACACAGTTTGAAACCTGATGTGTCAGGCAGTGCTATAGCGGGCAGCCTCCCTCTCCCTCTAGAATAATGAGATGGTTTATATTTCAATAGAATCTGCCAAAGTGCTTGTTTATTGGACACCGTCCTAGTCCTCTCCCCATATTATTTTCTGGCCAATGCTGACTGAAATGCGCACGCTGTGGAAAAATAGTAACTGACTCAAAGATAAACTTGGGTGACGTCTACATGGTTTCACCTCAAATTTATGTCAATGTTTAGCGATCATTTCTTTTAGTCTACATTTAGTTCTGACTTTGGAGTCACAGAGAGAAATGGCAGAAAAAGTGAGGGTAGTACAACCTGCCAGGGTGAACACAAGTCTTTCCAAATAAAAATAAGTTGATCTGTCAAGAGAGGCGAAGCTAGAACTAGCACAAAGTGTGTGTGTGTGTGTGTGTGTGTGTGTAGGAAAAGAAGGGGGCAGACCTTCCCTTCATCCCTCCATTCACCCCTCCCAGCTTTTTAGTAGCTCAGGTAGCCTTACCTACAATATGAGGGCATTTAGCTCAAGCAATATTTGGAATCTCTGACGACAAAAAAATTATGTGCATTTCTCTGAGGTGGTGATGGCTTATTTAAATAAAACCAGATCAATAGAGAATTAGGAAAGGGGACTGACCCTCATCTTGAAGGAAGGTGACCTCTAGTGGACAACTGTATTTTTCAACCAGTTCAAACGCGTAGGACAATGATATTTTAATATCAGTTACAAATATAAATATATGTCTTAAGTTACATTTTCTCATCTTGAAGGAAGGTGACCTCTAGTGGACAACTGTGTTTTTCAACCACTTCAAACTACGCGTAGGACAATGCCATTTTAGTATCAGTTATAAATATAACTATATGTCTTAAGTTACATTTAAAAAAGAGTATAAAGGTTCCACTAATGCTAACACATCCAACGTTATAATCTAGGCCATCTTTGATGGTTCTGAAGTTGATAGAGCCAGTGGACCAGAAGTCCCAGTTCCGGATTCTGGGCTGGACTGTGCCTCTTACTAGGTGCACTTGGGCAACTTCATATCTCAGAGCCTGTACTTCCTTATCTAAAAAATGGGCTGACTCATAAACAGCCATCTTCCTGTGCTTCCCTACCCCCTTTTTTCATGCTTTTGATTTTTTAAAATTTTAAATCAGGTTTATTTTATATAAGTTTTCCAAATAAGTAACAACAGCCCAAAGAAAACAAAAGAAATTAATACCATCACATACTACCACTGAGTGAGTCAACAAAAAACTATTAGATTCTTAAATCAGGTTTATTTTATATAAGTTTTCCAAATAAGCAACAACAGCCAAAACAAAACAAAACAAAATTAATGCCATCACATACTGCCACTGAGTGAGTCAGCAAAAAACTATTAGATTTCAATTTAAGGTCTTCCTGATATAAACATATGAATGTAAAGGCGCCGATTTCCTTTCTTTTTATATTGACTGTGAAAAAATATATTTCCAAAACTAAACCCACTGGATCACCAGTTTATCATGAAAGTTAATTTTATTATAAAATAGCTACTATTTTTGACAGATTTATTTACAGAATAAAACAAAATAATAATGAAAAGAAGGGATGTGTAATATTTTATGTAGTCCATTTCTTCTGAAAACTATCTGCTCATCAACTCATGCATTTTCCTAGTTCACCACTGAACTCTGGACAAGGCAGAATAATTTATGACTCAACTCAACATAATCTCTAAGAAACTATTAAAATTCTTTAGTGGTCCTTAAATCTTTTTTCCCACCCTCAATATAAGAGTGGTGTTGAAATGCTATTAGTTATAATGGGATTTAGTACTTAAGAGCTTTCTCAGGTAGATTCTCAAACCAGCTTTTCCTGGACGCTTTTATAATCTTTCTCGTTCTCAGCCTCAAAAGAGGTGTCCAGTGATTTTAGTTGCTGAAGGATAGGAAAGCAAACACTGGTTTAATAAAAGGTTTTCTGAAGTGTAATAAAAATGCCAGCCTATCCTTAAAAAATTTCCTTAACTCCCTTGATCTTAAAGCTATTGAGTCAAGAAAGTTCCTCAACTTTTAAAAATAAATTCTTTCAGAATGTAAAGGCACTGACTAGGAAGGGACTGTACTCCTAACAGGTGCACTCATTCTCAGAGGGGAGGGTTAAAATCGGTCACGGATAATTCATGAGCAGTAACATTAATCTGCAGGTTAATAGCAACTCTTCTAAAACCCCGTAACGAACCAGTTTTCCTCGGTGAAGGGCAAAGACAGCCTCTTTCAGACACAAGCTGGGCCAACAAAGTGTGCATTTATTGTAAGTGCTCAGACTTTTAATCATCATTTATTGAGAAGCCGAGACGGAAATCAGCAGTCCTTTTGAGGTCTTGCACCTTGCAGAGCACCTAGCACCTCGCCTCTCTCCTCATCGGAGATGACGCTAAGGGACCGCAGACTTGGCTTGTTTCCATTCCTGACATTCAAAGTAAAAGAAAAAACTAGAAAAATAAACCCGATCCGTTTTGCCTCTGCGCCAATGCTCCCTCTCTTGTGCTCACGGCCTGACTCCCTGCGTGACTGGGAGGAATGGTAGCCAGCGGAAAGGGCACACATCTGCTCTGTAGACAGCAGTGGGAACCTACAATGATGGGTAAACTACTTGTGTTTTGTTTTGAGGTTTTTAAAATCAAATTTCCAAAGGACAGAAGTGATTATTTCAGCAGAGCTGTCACTGCAGCTGAGCAATCAGGCCTCCGACCCTAACTTTGGATGGCATAAATTTATAAAACATCATTTAAAACGAATTTTAGACTCATTCACTCACCCAGCTGCCCCTGATTTGATAGTTTGGGTAGCAGCATGCTCCTTGATTTACTTCCCAAACTGTTGCAAAAAAATTAAGCGCTTGCAGCCTTAGTTATTCTTTGTGAATGAAAAATACGTCTACTGAAATCATAAATCAGATTATGTCAGATCTTGGTTTAAAACTCCTTGCTGGTTTCCCACAACATTTAGGATGAAATCCTCAATCCCCACAGGCCCTGCTCTACCCTCCAGGTTTCTTTTGCTCCTTGAATATTCTTGCTCACTTAGCTCTGGGCGCACTGGCTGCCGATCAGATTCCTAGAAAGGCCAAGCCTGCCCCTCCTAGGGCCGTCACATGAGTTGGTTCTCAATCCGAACGTCCCTCCCTTTTCCGCCCAGTAAATTACCTTGTTTACAGTCCTTTCCTTAACCTGCAGTCTAAATAATGTCCTGCCTCAAATCCACTTAGCACACACAGTGTCTTCTTTCTTAATACTTAGCACAATTTGTAACTATCAGTTAATTTGTGATTTTTTAATATTGATTTTAGAGAGAAAGGAAGAGGGAAGGAGAGAGAGAGAAAGAGAGAGAGAGAAACACAGATGTGAGAAACACTGATTGGCTGCCTCCTTGTATGTCCCCCACCCGGGATAGAGCCCACAACCTGGGCATGTGCCCTAACCAGGAGTTGAACTGGCAGCCTTTACTGGTAGTTCATGGAACACTCAACCAACTGAGTCACTCTGGCCGGGCCAGTTAAGCAGCAGTTTGTTCCATGAGACTGTACACTCCATGAGAAAGCAAGGGCCTTATCTGACATGTCTACCATGGTCTGTCCAGCATCTAGCATGGTGCTGAGCACAGAATAGGTGTTCAGTAAATGTTTAAATAAATGAATGAAATCATGAAGTTTTCTAACATCAGGGCCTTGGGATCCAGAGCAGGAGTGTGCCCACAACCAGCTGTTGTTAGTTCAATTCACCACTGCGGCCAAATTGGCCAAGTGAGATATCCTCATCTCAAGACAGCGAGGAAGCCTCACCTGGACCCCTGGGAGGCTGAATGCCAGCTGCTAAGCCAGGCAGCGAGGCCTCGGGCTTCATTTCCCTCCTCGCAATGAACTGTGTGTTGGCAGGCTCAGAGGGGCCCCTGTCCTTGCAGACTGCCCCCGGGGCATGACCAGCTGTGCCAGCTGGACCTGAGGGCAAAGCACTCATTTACAGCTCCCCATGGACACTTAGCACTTTCTAAACTGCGTCCACTAGACTACTGCCCCCAACGGCATATAAAATTAATTAAAAAGAAAAAAACAGCCCAGTGTTTGTTTCCCCTTCTCAGTTTGCTACCTTGTAAGATAGATGTTGGTCCAGAGGCTAGCCTGGCAAAATAGAAAACAATTTGATACTGTCAACTCGTGCACTCCATAAGAGAGGATATTGCTAAGTACGCAAAGTCAGAATTCTTATATTTAAGGGATGATCAAGTGTTCCACCTTATTTTCTAATCAAAAGAATAGGATGCAAAATAACTGGTAGAAAGGTGAGTGGGGTTTGAGACATGCTTTTAAATTTGCCTGCCTACCCTGGAGGTTTAGGCTAGAAAAAAAAAAAGGAAAAATTTAGCATGTTTTCTCTCTTAGACAAAGGAAATCAAGCAAATGAAAATGACAGCTAGAACCAACCACCGACCTACAATTTAGGCTGTGGCTTTCCAAAAAGTATCCTCATGTTTGAAGAAGAAACGCTGGATGTGACTTGAGTCTCTAATCCAAGTGCTCCTCTCTGTAGAACCATTTGCTGTTCTAGAATATAGCATCCTCACTGATTATAGTTCCACAGTAAGAGAATTACTGAAGTTTCAGTTCTCACTTGCCCTGTTTCGATGATAAATTAATTAATCCCGAATCTGGGTCAAGAGCACGGGGTAGAGGTCTGACACTGCTGAATCCAGAAAGCCCACGAGGATGCCTCATTTAGCACCAGTCACGTAATCCGGGTTTGATGGTTAATCTGCGCAGGGACTTTGCTTCTCCTACACGATGGGTCGCGTGAGGCAGGTATGCCATCTAGCCCCAGATGGATGACAATTCAGTCTGGAATGCATCCCTGCCCTGTCCTGCCCACGTGGTCTCTTCTACCCCACGGCTACCGCTCTTGGATGTACACACTGCAGGAAGTGGGTGGCTCCTGCAAAGACAACACAAGAGTTCCTACAAGCAGGTAGGGAATGCTCTCGAGGAAGGAGTCAATGCTCTGTTTGGCATGGCTGATGTCATGCTTCATTTGCAGTTAAGAATAACATTCAGCCCTGGCCAGTGTGGCTCAGTAGTTGAAGCGTCAGCCTGTGCACTGAAGGGTCTCAGGTTTGATTCCTGGTCAAGGGCATGTACCTGGTTTGCAGATTTTATCACTGGCCTGGTTGGGCGCATGCAGTGGGAGGCAAGCAATCGATGTGTCTCTCTCACATCGATGTTTCTCTCCCTGCTTTCTCCCCCTCTGTCCTTCCTCCCTTCCATTCTAAAAATCAATGGAAAAAGTATCATTGGGTGAGAATTAACAAAAACAAACAAACAAAACAAAACAAAACAAATAAAAAAACTCCAAATGGATTACAGACTTAAATATAATACTCGAAATCATAAAACTCCTATAAGAAAACATAGGCAGTAAAATCTCTGACATTTACCTTTGCAATATTTTTTCTGACATATCTCCTTGAGTAAGGAAAACAAGAAAAAAATAAATAAAGGGGACTACATCAAACTAAAATGTTTTTGCACAGCAAATAAAACCACCAACAAAACAGAAAGACAACCTACTGAATGGAAGAAGATATTCTCCAATGATACATCCAATAAGAGGTAAATATCCAATTTTTTTAAAATTAAATTTATTTGGATGATATTGGTTAATAAGATATTTGGTTTCAAGATTATATACACTTCTATGATAAATGATCTGTATATTGTATTGTGTGCCAACCACCCAAAGCCAAATCATCTTCCATCACCATATATATAGCCCTCTTTACCTCCACTCACCTAATATCTAATTTTTATAAAGAACTCACACAACTCAACACAAAAAAAATACCCCACAATGCAATTAAAAAATGAGAAGAGGATATGAATAGACAGTTCTCCAAAGAGGACATACAGATGGCCAACCGACATATGAAAAGATGCTCAACATCACTAATCATCAGAGAAATGCAAATCAAAACCACAAGGAGATATCACTTCACACCTGTCAGAATGGCTACCATCAATAAATCAACAAACGAAAACTGTTGGTGAAGATGTGGAAAAAAGAGAATCCTCATGCACTGTTGGTGGGAATGCAGATTGGTGCAGCCTCTATAGTATGAAAGTTCTTCAAAAAATTGAAAATGCAACTGCCTTGTGACCCAGTGATTCCACTTTTGGCTATTTATCCAAGGAAACTCAAAACATTAATTAGAAAGGATGTATGCATCCCTATGTTCATTGCAGTGTTATTTATAATTGCCAAGATATGGAAGCACCCCAAATGCCCATAAATACTCAAGTGGATAACAAAGCTATGGTGTATGTCTATAATGGAATATTACTCAGCCATAAAAAATGATGAAATCTTACCATTGGCAATAGCATGGATGGACCTAAAGGGTATTATGCTAAGTGAAAAAAGTTAGAGAAAGACAAATGACATACAATTTCACTTATATGTGGAATCTAAAGAACAAAATAAATGAACAAACAACATAGAAAGAGACTCATAGATACAGAAAACTGAAGGTTGCCAGACAAGAGATGGGTGGAGGGCTGGGTGAAAAAGGTGAAGATTAAGAAGTACAGATTGGTAGTTACAAAATAGTCACAGGGATGTAAAGTACAGCATAGGGGATATGGTCAATAATATTATAATATTAATAGGGGCCCAATGCACGAAATTAGTGCAAGGGGCTCAGGTCTTGCAGCTGCGGCAGCTTGCCTTGGCCCTCGCAGCCCTGGCTTCATCTGGAAGGTTGTCCAGCTGTCTGGTCTAATTAGCATATTATGCTGTTATTATTATAGATGGGTGGGTACTGGAAATATCGGGGGACCCCTTTGTAAAGTACTGTATATGATTATTTAACCACTGTGCAATATTCCTGAAACTAATAAAAATAATTTCAACTATAATTGAAAAATAAACTAAAAAAAAATACTACATATATACTTTTTGTTTACGGCTTACCTTCCAGTATCATATCAGCTTTAGGATGTCAGGGGCTGTGTTTTGTTTTCAGCTGCCTCCAGCATCTACCAAACTAAGACACAGCACTCACCTCAATAAACATTTCTTGAACAAATGATCAGAGATGCATGTTTTCCTTCTTTTCTTACTTTTCTTCAGGTTTCAGTTACTTTGCTCTAGTAACTACCTCCACCTCTTTATGGTAAAATTCATTTAATTTCAGACAGAATGAAAGCTAAAGGTTTTTAAATATTCTATACTGATAAGCTCATTTGAAAATTTATACATATATATTTTTCTTTAAAAATAACTTATCTGTAATTATAATTTTTAGGAATTTTAATCATTCCTCTCACAGGAAAAAATCATAATTTCAAGTATTTACTATTGGTGTCTGATTTATCTTTAAGTGGCAGAAGTTCCTAATACCTACTGATTAAGGTAGGTGTAGGGGAAAAAGTAAAAACACCATGATTCTAAAACTGATTCATTATTCTGAGGAAATCACTTTACATTATAGAATTCCCATCAGGGTTGCCCCCCTGGAGCCCTAGAAATCTTTCTATAATGTCCATCTGGAATCTGGTCAGCGAGCTGGGAGTGGCCACCAGCAGAGGTCTCCAGGTTGCCAGGTGTTTAACATGGGTTACAACCTTCATTCAAACCTGGAAATAACTGACCAATCTCTGGACCAGACCACCTGGCCCAGGGAGAGATGGCTCCCAGGACCTGACCACCTGAGCGTTGGCCCTGAGGTTAGGGCTACTAGGTGGGGGCTATGCCCCACTCTGTGGCCCAGGCTCCACCTAGGAGACAGCAAGAGAAAAGCATGTAGGGAGAGATCTAGGGGGTGACCCAGGCACCATCTCAGCCTCCTGGTGGCCTCCTTTATGCCACTGGCCTACAAGACAAAGAGCAGGAGGCAGATTCTAGATCAGGGGTGGGCAAACTTTTTGACTCGAGGGCCACAATGGGTTCTTAAACTGGACCGGAGGGCCGGAACAAAAGCATGGATGGAGTGTTTGTGTGAACTAATATAAATTCAAAGTAAACATCATTACATAAAAGGGTACGGTCTTTTTTTTTTTTTTTTTTTAGTTTTATTCATTTCAAACGGGCGGGATCCGGCCCGCGGGCCGTAGTTTGCCCACGGCTGTTCTAGATAGATTGATTGCCTGGTCCAAAATCAGGGCTTAATCAAGAAGACAAAGTATATTATCTCTACATTTTCTAGTCCCTGTACATTCTTTGGAAAACTAAAGATTTCTCTGTAATACAAGCAACCATTTCCTTAGGAAACAGTTCAGGGATGGGGAAATGTTTTCTTAACTGGAGCCACTGGGTGGCCAGAACATGAAAGTGACACAGAGGAAGAGCAAAGCAGTTTACTCCAAGTGATGGTGGTTTTTTTCTGTTTTGTTTTGTTTACATGGATATGGGTTAGAGACAGTAAGTGATTTTAGAATACGTCCACAAATTCTTTGATACTCTTCCTATGAAGAGGTGGAGCCTAATTCTCTTCCCTTAAGTGTAGGCTGAACTTACTGACTTTCTTCTATAGAATAGAGAAAAAAAGAGAAGTGACACAATGGCTACTTTGGAGACTAGGTTAATAAAAAAAACTCTCTCTCTCCCACCCCTCCTCTCCCCCAGTCACTTGCACTGGGGGAAGTTAGCCACCAAGTTGCAAGAACACTCAAGCAGCCTATGGAGAGGGTCACGTGGTCAGGAACTGAGGCCTCTCCAGCCCCGTGAATGACCCATCTTGGAAGAAGACTCTCTGGCCCCACTTGAGCCTTTGGATGACTGCAGCCCCAATGGACATTCTCACTGAACCTCCTGAGAGACCCTTAGCCAGACCACTCAGCTAAGCAGCTCCCAGAGTCCTGACCATCAGAAACTGTGAGAAAATAAATGAGTATTGTTTTAAGCTGTTAAGTTATATAGTAAGATGTTACAAAGTAATTAGTAACCAAGATAGAGGGTATAAGGACCACGCAGTTAAACTTATTGATTTACATGAAATACATAATTTTATTAACGTAAAAGACTCCTAAGTTGCCAGAAAGGAAAAGTGCCTATTATGTTTCCACAGATTAGGGCAGGGTCTCTAGGTGGCCACACCTAACCCTCACTCTGAGGCTTGGGCAGGTCAAGCCTCAGTGCCACCCCCCCCCCCCCCCCCCCCACACACACACACACCCTCACAGTGTGGTTACAGGGGCTGCATAAGATCGTGAGAGCCAAGCCCTTGGCAACAGTCTGTTCCTGGCACTGAGAAGGCTGATGTCAGTGGCAGTGACTCCCCGCCTCAGGCTGCCCTACTGAGATTCAAAGGCCCTGCAGACTCCCAGACCATGCTCTGGCCCCGGTGCAACACTGCCCCTTCCTGGGGGAGGGGGTACGAAGCTTCTGTAATTGGGAAATAAGAGAAGCTGATGACGTGACGTTCAGGTTTATAAGTGACCGGACTTGCCACACTACGTGAACATTCTTTTCCACTTTGTTTCGGAATCTCAGACTGTTACCATTTCCACTTTACAGCATTCCCAGCTATGGTTTACAGCTTTTCAACTGCTTGTTATTTCTAGAACTTTTGTGTTAGACAGGGCTCTTTGATTGGGGGCTGCAAGGTAAGAGCATTGAAGGGACAACCTTGGTATATGATGCTTTCTTCATGTAGCATTATTTGAGGACTAGAGCCCCAGTGCACAAAATTTGTGGGGGGGGGGGGGGAAGTGTCCCTCAGCCCAGCCTGCACCCTCTCCAATCTGAGACCCCTCGGGGGATGTCCCACAGGAATCAGGTCTAAACTGGCAGTCAGTCATCCCTCTCACAATCCAGGACTGCTGGCTCCCAACCGCTCACCTGCCTGCCTGCCTAATTGCCCCTAACTGCTTCTGCCTGCCAGCCTGATCACCCCCTAACCACTCTACTGCCAGCCTGATCAATGCCTAACTGCTCCCCTGCCAGCCTGATCTCATCCCCAACGGCCCTCCCCTGCCGGCCTGATCTCACCCCTAACTGCCTTCTCCTGCCAGCCTGATCACCCCTAACTGCCCTCCCCTGCAGGCCTGGTCTCGCCCCTAACTGCCCTCCCCTGCTAGCCTGATCTCGCCCCCAACAACCCTCCCCTGCCAATGTGATTGCCCCTAACTGCCTCTGCCTGCCTCATTGCCGCTAACTGCCCTCCCCTGCTGGCCTGATCACCCCTAATGGCCTCTGCATCGGTCCCCACCAAGTTGGCTTTGTCCGGAAGATGGCCGGTCGACCTGGTCTAATTAGCATATTACCCTTTTATTAGTATAGATGAGTGAAATTTCCACACAACTGCAGCTTACTCCTTTATGCACACTCCTGTCCCACTTGAGGGTAATGTACATGGACTTCTTAAACGCTCTTTTGCTGATTACTACTGAGTGGGTTGTCTGACTTTAGGGTGTATCTCTAGGCTTCAGCAGACTACAGTTGAAGATTTCACCACCAGAAGAGCAAGAGGGGACTGCACCTTTATTTTAAAATGGGGTTCTCAGACTGTAGCACATTGTGGGTGCTGTGTATAAACAGGAAAATCAAAACAATGAGGGCACTAGAGAGAGCCTGGAAGACTGTATTTCTGAGGACATTCAAAACCAAGGCTTGGAGCCTGTGACTGGCTGGAGTCCTGCACATAGTAACAATACTAGTACAGTGACAAAGGACCATGAAGACTTCAACTGAAAGGTGACAGGTCACACTCAATGCCTCCTCTGTTGTCACAGAAAAGCTTTAGTTGAAAAGATGTATTAATTCAGTGGGCACTTCACCATAGGGTCACATGGGTTAACTTAAGTCTGATCTAATCGGTAGTAAAAAGGTTCTTTTTATAGTACTCCATGAGGAAAACAAGCCAAATTGTAGGCATTAAAAAAAGTCAGCCAGAGAGGTACCGGTATGGGCAAACACCCAGAATGGCCACACAAAAGTGGGAAAATCACTTTACACCCAGCTAAGCACTTCTTAGAGTGATTTTCTCCCCCTAGAAACCAGGCGCGATCAGTGTCCACACTGCTTTGTCTGACACTGCAGGTTATTAGAATCTGCTCAGTGCCGCTCTCACCGATACCCCGCTGCGTGCTTTCCCCTTTCAGACCTCACCAGCCATGCATGGCAATCATTCTTAATCCGCAAAGAAAATTCTTTACCTGAGCATGAGTTATTTTCTTGATGTGCTTGGGCTGTTGTTAGCCTAGTTTTATTCATCATAGGTATTTTTTAAAATTATTTTTTACCTTCCCCTGAGGATATGTTTATTGATTTTAGAGAGAGAGGAAGGGGGAGAGAATGAGAGAGAGAGAGAGAGAGAGACATTGGTCAGCTGTCTCTCTTATGCACCCAAACCGGGGATTGAACCTGAAACCTAGGTATGTGCCCTGACTGGGAATCGAACCCACAACCTTTTGGTGTACAGGATGACACTCCAACCAATTGAGCTATCCATATCCATTAGCCCACATATATCCATTGAATGCTTAAGATAAAGCAAGCATGTTAGTAGGTGCAAGGAATAGGAATGAAATAAGACATATCCCCACTCTCAAGGTACAGACAGACACATAAACAGGCAATTATACGATGCATTACAGATGTATACTATTTATATATAACACTAGAGGCCTGGTGCACAAATTCGTGCATGGTGGGGTCCCTCGACCTGGCTGGTGATCGGGCTGATTGGGGCCATCTTGCCAGGGGGAGGGACCACTAGAGGTTGGCTGGCTGTGGGAGGTTGGCTGTGGGAGCGTACTGACCACCAGGGGGCAGCTCCTGCTTTGGGTGTCTGCCCCTTGGTAGTCAGTGCGCATCATAGCGACCAGTTGACAGGTCATTCGGTCAACCGGTTGTAACAGTCGCTTACAGTTGACAGGTCATTCGGTCAACCGGTTGTAACAGTCGCTTAGGCTTTTATATATAGAGATAATACAACATTGGTTAAAGCACTAACCAAGTCTGGAGGAGAGAGGGGTCAGGAAAGATTTCTGGAGCAGGTAACGGATGAGTTGAGCTTCAGTGATGAGGGCGCATTAACTGGGCAGGTAAAGGACAAGAGCGGGCATGGTGGAGAAAACATTTCAGGCAAAGAATACAGCAACATCAAAGGCAGGGAAACTAGAATTAGTGTGAACTAGGCAGTTCAGCAGATTGGTTTTGCTAGAGCATAGGGAATAGTAACAAATGAGACAAGTCTTAAGTGGGACTGAGATGTGGGAGTCCTCTAATGCCAAATTTAGGAGTTTAGGCTTTACCCCGAGAAAGTCATTAAAGGGTTTAAGAAGGAGACCCACCTGAACAGATAGGTCAACTGGGGGAGGAACTTAAAGGGTGCAGGACTGGAGGCAGAAGGGCCAGGTGAGAAAAGCTATAGCGGTTGGGGTGAGAATGAAAAGATTTGTAGAACTGGGGTGGTAGCTGTAATAAGGAGGAGGGCTGTTTTGAGACACAGTTGAAAGGTAAAATTAACAAGACTTGGTGACTGATTGGTTCCAGGAAATGAAGAGCAAGGAGGAGTCGCATGAATGTTGGTGGAAGCCACTGCTGTTATCTGAGATAAAGGTACTGGCATAGACTTCAGTTAGAGGAGAAGATGCCGATGAGTTCGTTTTGAATATGCTGCACTTGAGTTGGTTTATATAATTTATTTCCATAATTAATTTATTTATTCTCCCATTGTCTTCAAAAAAGTAAAGAAATATATAAGTTCAATTTAACTCTGGTCTAAAATAAAGGTAGCAAATGCTGTGTTAATAGACAACATCACTAATCTATTAAAGCATTCTTGCTACAGCCCAGACCTAGCTTCTGCATCCTTCTTAACACATCGCTCTGTCCACACAAGGCAGCCAGCATATATTTCCGCACACCACGGCGGCACCACCAGTCCAATGGAGAGTGCAGGCATGTTTCCCCCTAAAGGCTTGAGTGAGTTTCCTTCTTTATAAGACACATGTCATGATTGGGAGGTATCCTTGAAGTGAATTATACCTTACCAAGTTTAAGTAAGCAAGACCACATAGATCTTGAGGACCAGAGTCATTTGGGAAGTCAACATATTTCTGAGAGATTTTCAACTTAGTTCGAGGTCAAGACAGGGTGGGCCATAGTGATCAATAGAACCCAGTTCATCATTTATTAACTGCCTACTAGGTGATATGACTTCAGCAGGACACAAGCCTATTAGATGCTCCCTGGAAGGTGTCAGGAGTGAGGAAAGGTCTTCCTGATGAGTTAAGGTAAGACAATTTTGATTATATCCCCCTCTCTGAGATCAAAGCACAGCAGCGTATTAAAGATTGAGAAATCCTACAGTAAAGACATCCATTTAACTGAGTTTAGCCCTGTATCATCCAGAGTTATTTTGGTGCTGGAATTCTCCTACCACATGACATCAATGAAATGCCACTGAAATTAAGAATATTTTAGTCCTCAAAATATATTCTCTTTCTAAATGAGGAATAGAAGCTCTAAAATCACGCAGACAGCAGGGCGAGGGAGATCTTAAATCCAGATCTTCCCTTTCCAGCTTTGGGGCCAATTCACAGGATCACTGATGGACGGGTCAGTGTGTGTCAAAGGTCAGGGCTGACATATCTGGGTCACACATTCATTTCACAGGGCATGTCAGGCTCAGCCCCAATATTCTTGCTGGGCAACAACTACAGCATGTGGGTCAGCCAGGGAGTTCTTTCAGGCTGATATCTCATCTTGTCTTTCAGAGTACACTGCTATCAGCCCATTATTTCTAAGCTTTTAAAAACAACTCTACTTTGTTTATTCTATGCTACACCCTTGAGAGGAATTCTGGCCCCTAGGCCTTTGTTCATGCTGTTTCTGCTGCCTGGAAACCTTAGAGATCATTTGGTGCAGACTGGTCCCTCAGGCAGCGGTTACCAGCAGGAACTCACTGGCAAGTGCTCTGGGGATCCCTTTGAGGGCAGAGGGAGAAGCTGAGTTCTGAAGCTGCTACAGCAAAGGCCTCACAGATCCCGGAAGGGAGCTCTGAAGCTGGGCTGGTCTTTCAGAGCTGACTCCAGCTGGGAGAAAGGTGCCAGGCCAGACATTAGATACAGGCTGCGCCTAGAAGGGGGCATGACCTTGGGCCATCCCTAGAGTGGGTCTCAGATGAGAAATGTCAGCTGCAAACACTCCCAGCATCTGGGGGGGGAATGAGTACTTTACTTCTGAAGAGGGGATGGGTGGTGTCACAGGGGTGGGCTGCCCAGCAGTGAGTGTCCTTCTTCCACGTAGTTCAGGTCACGCTTCCTACTCCATCACTCAGGCCCATTCGCTTGTCTGCATCCTGCAGATGCCAACAGAATTTAGTGTCTGTGCAGTGGCTTTATTATACTAACTTTACTTTAAGCATGGTTTATGAGTTTTATCTCCCTACCTTGATTGCAAAGCCCCCCCAAAGTTTTATATTTCTCTTGTATCCACAGGTTATAGGAAAGTGATCAATAATACATGTAGTGAAAAAAAGCAAGGGATTTAGAGCCTGAAATCCTAATTTTAAATCCTAGAATTACCACATATAAATGGATAAAGTTATATACATCACTTAATTTCTACAAATCTTAGTTTCATCATTTATAATGTGGGAATAATAAAAATCCTTACTTTATCCAAGCTAGAGGGTTGCTGTGAGAACAGTAAGATGGTGAACTGAAAATGTTTTGTAAACTAATAAACTAAAACCAATGTTTTTCAATGTTGAGTACTAGACACCCCATTCAAGGGGGAAAATATTGGGCCGGTAAATTTAAAACTAGGTATACATTCTTTATGCTATTAATACTTATAAAACATAAACAGTTTTACAAATAAATATAAATAAATATGATATACCATCAACTTCAATGGACAAAACTTGGGTTATTGTAATAGATGATGTTGGTTTGTAAGATGATGTTGGTTTTTTGGCTTTTATACATATGGTACTAACTGTAGAGCAAAGGTTCATTTGGTTTGGATATGCCTATATTCTGTGTGCTATGCAATAATTCTGTTTTTTCAACCCTTGTCTCCATTTTCTCCATATGAAATTGATCATTTATATAATTCACCATGACATCATTTGAACTTCACATAACAATATCATTTATGTATCTTAAATACACTTCTTTCCTTTAACTTTCCATTTTTTATGTGCTGATTAGAATATATATCACAATGTTAATTTAGTAGAAAGTCCATAAAACAGTAACCTCAAAAATTAAGGAACAAAAGAAGTATAAGACTTATACCATGAAAATGATAAAATATTGCTGAGAGAAATTAAATAAGACCTGCATAAATGGAGAGACATGCTATATCCATGGATTGGAAGACTCAGTATTATTAAGATGGCAATTCTCATCAAATTGATCTACAGATTCAACACAATTCCTATCAAAATTCTATTGGCAGAAATTGACAAGCTTTATATGAAAATGCAAAGGACACAGAACAGACAAAACAACCTGGAAAAAGAACAAAGTTGAAGAACTAACACTTCCCAAAGCATGCTATGAAGATATATTAATCAAGAGAGTGTGGTACTGGCATATGGACAGACATATAGATAAATGGAATCGAATTGAGAATCCCGAAATAAACCCTTACATTTATAGTCCATTGATTTTTTTTTTGATAAAGGTGCCAAGGTAATTTGACAGGGGAAAGGACAGTCTTTTCTACAAGAGTGCTGGGTATCTGTAAAAAGATGAATTTATATACTTAACTCATATCATATAAAAATGGACTCAAGATTGATCACAAGCTAATGTCTGGGCTAAAACTGTAAAAATTCTAGAAGAAAATATAGAACTTTTGTGGCCTTACGTTAGACAGAGTTATTGAACACAATATCAAAAGCATGATCCACAAAAGGAAAAAAATTTAAAAAACAGACTTCATAAAATTTAAACCTTTTATACTTTAAAGATCACCAATAATAAATGAAAAGATAAACCACAGTCTGGGAGAAAATAGGTGCAAATATTATTTCTGATAATGGGTTTATATCCAGAATATATAAAGGTCTCTTACAAGATAAATCAATTGTAAAATGCGCTAGTAGCCCTAGCCAGTTTTTTTCAGTGGGTAGAGTGCCCCCCTGCAGCCTCAAGGGTCCAGGGTTCGATTCCGATCAAGGGCACATGCCCAGGTTGCGGACTCCATCCCCAGTAAGGGGCGTGCAGAAGGCAGCCGATCAATGATTCTCTCTCATCATTAATGTTTCTATGTCTCCCTCTCCCTTCCTCTCTGAAATCAATAAAAATACATATTAAAAAAAGAAAAATGTTTAAAAAATAAAATGGGCTAATAAGCCCATGAAAAGATGTTCAGCATCATTAATCATTAAGGAAATGCCCATTAAAAGAACAATCAGATATTATTATTTCTACTAGAATGGGTATAATAAAAAAGACAAAATAATTATTGGTGAGAACATGGAAAAACTGTTACCCTCATGCATTGCTGATGGGAACATAAGATGGTACAGCCACTTGAAAAACAGCATGGCAGTTTCCTAAAAAAAGAAAAATTAAACCTAAATTTACCATATGATCCTGCAACTCCACTCCAAAGTATCTACCCATGAGAAGTGAAAACACATGTCTCACAAAGATGAATATGTGTTCATAGCAGCATTATTTATATCAAAAAGAGTGGAAATACTCCACATGTCCATCCACTGGTGAACGGATAAACAAAACACGGATACCCATAAAATGGAATATTATTCAGCAATAAGGATCTATGCTACAACCTCAATGAACCTAAAAATAAGCCAAGTAAAGAAGCCAGGTGCAAAAGATTAAATATTGTATGATCCCACTTATATGAAATGCCCAGAAAAGGCAAATTTATAGGGGCATAAAGTAGATCATAGTTGCCTAGGGTTGGGAGTGGAGGTGGGAATTGACTGTCAATGGGCAGGTGGGATCTTTTGAGGGTGATGAAAATTTTCTAAATTTGCATTGTGGTGATGTTTGCACAACTCTGAAAACTTACTAAAAAAGTCGTTGAATTGTACACTTAAAACAGGTGAATTTTAAGAAAAGGTAAACTATATCTCAATAAAGCTATTTTAACAGTTAGGGAGCTTATCCTATATAATAAAGAGCTAATATGCAAATGGTTGTCATGCCCTCACACCATCACGCCTTAACGGTTCAGACACTCAACACTGGGGAGAGAGAAATGGGGACCAGCCAGGCTGCGACCCGGGAGAGGGACAAGCCGCCTGCCCCATGGTCCCAGGCACCAGTGGCTGGGGCTGCAGCTGGAGAGAGGGACAAGTCACTCACCCCGTGGTCCAGGGCGCCAGCGGCTGGGGCTGTGCCTGTAGCCTGGGAGAGCGGGGAGAGGGAAAAGCTGCCCGCCCTGCAGTCCCGGGAGCCTGCAGCTGCAGCCTGGGCTAAGCCACCCGCCCATTGTCCCCTGCAGCTGTGGCCGGACCGGGCGAAGCTGGCCTAGGTCCTGGGTGCCTACGACCAGCTGGAGGAGGGAATCCTGGGTCCTGGGTCCCAGAGCGAGGCAGAGGCGGTTAGGGGCGAACAAGCAGGCAGGCAGAGGTGGTTAGGAGCGATCTGGCAGGCAGAGGTGGTTAGGGGTGATCAGGCAGGCAGGCAGAGGGGTTA
>NW_005356905.1:1915613-1917553 GCF_000412655.1 Myotis brandtii | reverse complement strand
CCCCCCTGCACGAATTTCATGCACCGGGCCTCTAGTTGTTCCCATATAATGAGACATCTATAGATAGCCAAGTCCAGGGCTGTTATGATGCTTTCTGTAGTTATTAGGGAACCAGACTCTTTCTATCTTCAGTCAAGTGTTTTTGCCTCAAGGCTAGAAAAGGAAGAACAGAGAGTGCAAAAGGCTTCAGCCTGCTAAGCCAGCTGCCTTTAAGGATCTTTTTGGGAAGCCCCACCTAATAACTCTCTTATAAATCATTGGCTACAACAGTGTCACATGACCACTCTTAACTTCAAGGGAGTCTGGGAAATGTAGGAATACTACTACCTGCAGTCAAATAACTGTCCTGCTAATAAGGAAGAAAGGAAGAGTGGATAAGTAGAGCAGCTAGCAATCTCTGCAGTGGAGAAATACTTCTTGTTGTCAGTGTGAACACAAATAGAACCAGCAGAGGAGTACTCAGTTATCAAGTGATAATCCAGATGATCCAGAGTACACTTATTATTAATGGTTTCTTATCGAAATGAAACATAAGGGTTCCAGAGAGACTGTCTACTACTCTGTTAAGAAACACTAAACTGAACAAATGTTCATTCTTCGTATTTTTATTTCTAAGACAAAAACTTGAGAGCTGACCCAGTCAGCATAGTAGAAAGGGTCCTTGAGTTTGGAACTGTCTGGATTCAAAACCTGGCCACACCCTTTGGTAACTATGCCTTGGACAAAATCCTTAACTTACCTAAGACTCAATTTTCTCACCTGTACAAGGAGAATAATACCGTCTTCAAAAGCTTATTTGGGAGAACTTAGTAAGACAGCAGGTGTAAAGCACTACACTGCACACGAGCTTCCCTCCCTCATTAGTCACACTGCAGAGTGGCCCGAGGTGCCTCAGACACCCAACAAAGAAGGAGAAATCCTATTTTTTTCTTGCCAAAATTAAGCAGCTGTCTCAGAGTTCTCAAGCCATGGTTCCCTCCCATGCTCAAGTTGAGACTTTTCTCAGGAGAATTCCTAATTAGATATCATCCATTCAACACACACACACAAATTATAAACTGGGGTGAGTGGGAGGGGAGGAGCAAACAAAGCAAAACAGAAGAAATCACACTGAAGATAAACGTTAACCTCTGGAGAACAAACCTCTCAAAATACCTTTATTTTTGTACCCAATGTTGTAACCTTCCTAAGAGTTCATTCTTCTTTTACAGAATCAGAGAGCATTCAGAAAAACACACCAACAGAATGTATGTACTCTGCACATTTTAAAAAGGTGGGGGTTGGGGCAAGTACTTGTGAAAGCAGTTGCACAGGTGGGCCTGTTGGCACGAATCCCCCAGGTCATCCATTACTTGCCCATCATTCATAAATCAGTTCGATGAAGCCACCTGGGGCCTCTTTTTGCACTTTCTTCCTGAAGCACGAACACAGCTTAAAATAGGAGACTGGCTGATTGGGATTGGTTTACAACTTTAGTAGCTTCTAAAATCTCAGTTAAACACTGACGGAATAAAACCTGTATTTCTATAAGAACACTATGGATCTCAAATGAAAGGAATGAATCCAAAGCGGAATTGGGTAACGTGTCAACTGAAAGCTAGAAGAACTATTCTGTGTCTCTCTTCATTATCTGCAAAATACCAAAATTGTATTAATGATGATAGTAAACAGCATTTTACAATAAATAGACAACTTAAAGAAAAAAAACACAGCATTTCCTTTACTTAAGAGACAAGGGCAGGCTGGGAAAACTGATGCAATGCTTTAGGGTACAATGATACAGTTGGGTTTTCCAGTCACTCTGTATCAGGGATTTAATTCTGTCACATCCCATGAACGATCTGACCAATATTGTATGATATCCACCTGCCCATTTTTTTTCTCCCCGAGAAAAGGGGAAGAGAAAATAGAGAGCAACCCATTTCTGGAGGAGAACCTCG
>NW_005356905.1:1902002-1913660 GCF_000412655.1 Myotis brandtii | reverse complement strand
GGGGGTGCGCGGGGGGGGGGGGGGGGGGGGGGGGGGGGGGGGGGGGGGGGGGGGCGGGGGGGGGGGGCCCCGGGGGGGGGGGGGGGAGTGGGGGAGGGGGAAGCTGCTCTCCTGGCTCCCTCTCTGGTGAGCAGCAGTTCAGCCTGCCAAAATGAACAGCTGTGGGGACTTCTGCAGCTGGGGCTGCCACTGTTTCCCAGAACTCTTCCCCAGACAGATTGAGAAACCCTATCTGTCCTTCGATGCCCTCCACAGAGAATGGCAGTGCGCTTCTGCTAGGGGTTTATGCAAAATCTCTCGTCCTGCGAGCTCTCACCTTTACACTTGAGTTAGAAGTCAAGTAAAAGCAAAATAACACAGATACCTTATTCTCTATTTTCTTGAGAGTCATACTATATGATAGTTACCATGCTCCTGCCTTTCCTCTCCACCCCAAGCATGAAACACAGGGAAAGTCCTGTTGCCCCAAACGCGCAGACCAAGAAGGGGCCCCTGGAACACAGCTTCGCCCACAACTCACAGCAGAGCTCAGTGAAGCAGTGCGGCTGACTCGGTTATAACAAAACGCCCTGTCCTAGGAGGGCTGCTCTGCTGTCCCACCACCTGGTGGCTATTCTGCATCACAAAACCTGTATTTGGAGTTGGTGGAGTCATCCTATATAATAAAAGACTAATATGCAAATTGTCCTCTCAACCGGGAGTTCTAACGGGAATTCGACCAGGGGGCGGGGCTAGCCTGCCAACCACCTGCAGCCCCCCCCCCCCCCTCACAGGCCAGGCTGATTAGCCTCAATGGCAAGCTGGCCAGAACCCACCCATGCACGAATTAGTGCACCGGGTCTCTAGTTTCATATATACAGGGTGTCCCCCAAAATGTATACACACTTTCACAGATAATATCTCAATTTTTAAATAAAATGTATTTTAATAAACACTGCCTTTATAATTATTCAAAGTGTGCATATACATTTTTAGGACACCATATATGTGCACATTTTCCAAACACAATAGTTTTGTTTGTTTGTTTTTTTACTGTGAGTACAACTAGGCTGATACAGTTGATATTTATAAGGGAAAGTAGTGGCTAGGGAAGGAGACAGGAAAGCTGAGCAACATGTGGGCTCTTCCTTTACTCATACAAATATCCACTAAGCATCCAGGAGCTCGGGTGCTGTGTGCAAAGGCACACAGGCCAGGCCCTCAGAGCACACCCTCTGTCCAAGGAGGAAGACACACTTTGGATGACTATTTGCAGGTGTGCCAAGGATTACAGGATCACTCTGAGGGCACTGCCCTGCAAGGTCAGGGAAGGCCTGTGTACTGGGTCTCCAAGGGTCTTTGGAAGGTTTCTGATTAAATTGTGTATTCATTAAAGCACTTCTTTTTTTTTCTTTTAAAATCCTCATCCAAGGATTTTTCCTCATTGCTTTTTAGAGAGAGTGGAGGGAGGAAAGGAGGAAAGGAGAGAGGAAGGGAGGGAGGGAGGGAGGGAGGGGAACGTCGATGTGAGAGAGACATATCGACTAGTTGCCTCCTGCAAGAGCCCCAACCAGGGCCTGGGATGGAACCTGCAACCCAGGCACGTGACCTTACCAGGAATTGAACCCTTCAGTGGGCAAGCCTACACTTCAACCACTGAGCAACACTGGCCAGGGCCATTAAAGCACTTCTTGAAGTTTCATTTTGCTCACACTTTCCTTGTGTGTGAGGGGGTGACACAGCTCTTGTGATTTTCATTTCAATGGTTAACCCAAATCTCTGGATTCTCCGTCCAATTCTGTACTCCAAACACTAGGGGTCAGCAGCCTTCCAAAAGTCGTGAGCCCAGACAAGAACCCTAGTTCTGGGGTGCTGCTAGGAGCAGGGCGGGGCTGAGTCTCACAATAGGAAGCGTCTGATAGACACTCTGTATACTTTCCCCAACTCCTCCCATTCTTTTAGTACAACCTTAACTTTTATTTGGGTACCCTCAGCTAAGAGGGTACCCAAAGAAAGTGTAGGTGCTTGGGGGATGTTGATCTGGGGATGGGATTTGTGGCTCAGCCTAAGTTAATTTGCATTCTCCCACCCCCTGCCTCTGTGTATTGGTTCAGGGATACACACATGATCCTATTTGGACCTATAGAGATTGAGGAGAAATTTGCTGAGGATGACTGGGAAAGTAGTTTCCTTGCTTTTCTTGGAGAGCTTTTCTTATGATAATATCTACCTCTCTCTCTCTTTCTCCCTCTTTCCTTACCCCCTCCCCCATGAGGATGACAAAACCCAAAGCCCTGAGGTAGAGACAATCATCTGGCAACCACCAGGTGTGGAGGGACAGCTACAAGATGAAGGTGACCGCAAAAATAAAACAAAACAAAACAAACAGAAAACACCAGCAGAGTGGTGAAAGCAGACCTATGAAAAGCAACAAACTAGGGAGAGCACAGGGCTTCAGTTCTTGGCAACTGACCTCCCTCACCTGCTCAGCCCTAAGCAGTCTACATCCTCACAGCACGAACACCTTGGCATTTCCTACAGTTCATTGTATGGTTTCACCAATAGTTCATTAGTTCAGTAAAGAACCAATGAGAGGGTCCAGGGAGCCCTCATACAACTCCAGGTCTATTCCCCTAAGGCTAGTATATAAAAACACTGACGGGATCCTTATACCTTCTCATAGTTTTTACAGATGAGAGGCTATGATGATAAAGGGGATGGATTTCAGCCCGGCCGGTGTCGCTCAGAGGTTGACATCAACCTATGAACCAGGAGGTCAGGCCATATGTGGGCTCGATCCCCAGTGTGGGACATGCAGGAGGCAGCCAATCAGTGATTCTTTCTCATCATTGATGTTTCTATCTCTCTCTCCCTCACCCTTCATCTCTGAAAGCAATAAAAAAAATATATTTTTATAAAAAGGGTATGAATTTCAGAGTTCATCAGACCCAAGTTCAAATCTCAGCCACTTCCTTTACTAGTTATATGATTTTTTTCTGAGCTTCCATATAAAATGAGAATGAATAAAGCCTACCTTTCACCGTTGTTCTCAAGTTTAAGTGTAATAACATATGTAATGAGTTTGGCATTCAAAAAATAGCTGTTAGGATTATTATTTCAATATCCTTGGGATAAAAGAGCACTATGACAGAAAAGCAGCCAGTTCCCTAACATTCTTCCCAATGAATATAGTGTCTGCTTCCCACCCATGACAAGATGCTCTGGGTGTGAGTGTGCTGGTGAGAGCAGGTCACAAGAACTTCAAAATCTGTGTCCCCTTGTCAGGTTGCTCAGACCTTCAATGGAAGTTGCAAGTTTCTGCAAGTACATAATTGCAGGTCTGGAGTTAGTGATTCATTAAGGATGTAATTTTTCAGGTAGGTCCTAGTGTGCAAAGGAGCTACTAAAAAAAAGGTTACTGCCATATTTGTGCGCGCGCGCACACACACACACACATATGATTACAAATGACACTTCTCTAAAAATAAAAGGACTTAGTTGCCAACATTTAGCATAAAAATCCCACACCCTGCATTTCAGCACAGCCACACTCTGTTGGCCACACCCAGTGCCTTCTAGGTCCCCTTGGTTTAAGTCTACAATCTCTCCCCACTGGCAGGGGCTTCCCTTATTTAGAGATCTGCTGACTTGTATCTAAGGCATACAGATTTGAATGTATGAATTTAAGGTGTCTGAGTTTGCACACACACACCTCTGCCCTGTGTAAAAGGCCTGCAACCGCAGACGATGCGCCTATCGAAACAAAAGGAGGATCTGGCGAGGGTCAATTCTCTTCTGTCACTGGGGCACCAGTCATGGAAAACCACACCTGGAGCATCATGGCCTCACAGCCACACGGGAGCAGTCACCCTTGGAAGTTGGTGGCCCTCAGGACAGTGGTTTCGGCAAAATTCACCTTCTAGCTCCAGATACCACCCGTGTAGCATAAAGCTGATAACAATATTCTGTCCCTCTGCATGTTTGAGTTTGTGACCCTGGCTTTGAGTAGCTTTGAATCATCCCTTTCTTGTCCCTGTCAGTCGGGGAGGGGACAGCTGCAAGAAGGGCTCCTGAGACTCGGGCAAGCCTTTATCAGTACTGTGGTCAGAGATATGCACTGACCCTGTGCAGTGGGCAGGCTGGCCTGGGCGAAGCCTGCCCACTGGGCTTGACCTCTCCTTCTAGAAGTAGAATCTGGGAGGTGAGCATCAACGCGGTCATAAAATCGGAGCATTGCCTGTGTTTCATTCTATTCATTTGTGTCACATGTGGAGTGTAGCTCCACGAGGTAGAGACTTTGTTCACGACTGTACCCTTGGCAGCTAGAACAGTACACGACACACAACTGATGCTTAATTAATGTGCAAGGAGTGAATGAATGGATGATAACACCGCTTTTTCTTCTGAGAAGCCTCCTCTTCCCATGACCAGGCCTCCATCATCTCTCAACTGGGAAACTTCAACTGCCTCCAAACTAAATCGAACCCCAGGCCTCCTTATATCACCTCTCCACTCAACCACATCTCCACTTAAAATCCTGCAAAAGGTTTCTCATCATTCTTAGGATAAAATCCAAATTTTTTCACGAGGCTCCAACCAATCCCTCCTGCCCTGGCCAGCCTCACTGAACGCCTCTACATGCCCCTCACTGTCCTGCACACCCCTCCTTCCCATCGCCCACCAGAATGGGTGGCAAACTCCTAACTCATCCATGAGTTCTCAGCCTAGGTCTTGCCCGTGTTCTCATCACTGCCCTTTATTCCTCACTGTGCTTGCTGTGCCCCTGTGACAACCTGCCACACTGTGCCCGCTGGCCCGTCAACACTGGCAGGCTTGTCCGTCTTGTCATCTTGGTCACCTGTGTCCCTGGCACCCGACTCAGGAGGGCCTGGCACAGAGGCGGCAGTGAGGACTCTTTTACTGGATAAACTGGTTTTATTTTGTGCCAGGTTCAGGGCCAGGCTCTTTGTAATCTTCCATTTCATGACCTCATAGCTGAGAAAGCTGAGGTCCAGGGAGGTGAAGTCATTGACCCCGGATTAGGATTCGATTCGAGTCAGTGCGTCCCAGAGCCTGCTCTCTTTCCACTGGGCCATGTGGCGCCCGAGCCTTCCCCTTCCGCGAGAGCAACCCAGGCCACATACCTGTGTCTGGGCGCCCTTGATGGTGTTTGCCTATTACCTCAGGAAGAAAGAATGCCTGAGGAGATGGAATTCTTGGTGGTTACTCAAGCCTGCTTACACAAGTATGCATACAGCCTCCTGAACACCAGAGGAAAGGAATGTAGGTCAAACAAATTGCCCGGGCCAGCGTCTCCCTCTATTACCCAACTCTTCCCATTGCATGTGTGAGGCCACAAGTGGAAGATAACTAAGTGGAAAATTCCAGGAGCTGTGTAACTATCATTAAAAACAAAAGCTCAAGAAATCAAGGGAAGGCTTTTAAAATCACTTTCTGTTTTAGCTCACAATCATTCTAATTGGAAAGTTCAGATTCATTAGTTTAAGAGCCACACAGGTATGGAAAACTGCGGTAGGCCTCTGGGAAAATGAGCCTTGTTCGGTTGTTAGAAAATGGAGAAAAGGATGATGCTGAGGATAAAGAAAAATAACATTAATTATGAGTCAGGTATACACATTGCCATTGAATCCTCTAACAAGCCTGTAAAGTAGGCATTATTAACACCCCCATTTACAGATGTAGAAGTCGAGGCACAGATAGGTCAAGTACTTTGCTCAAGGTCACCTAGCTAGAAGGGACAAAAGTATTAGAACCCAGCCCAGTTGGCTCCAAAACCTGCTCTTACTCACTATCCAATACCAACTTTCTAGTTTGTGTAATAGTACTGTACATGATACTTTCTAATAGATGTATATTTTTTAGAAAAATGTAGTACAGAGTTAGTCAAACAACATTTCAATACTAATTTGTAGCTTATAAATGTGTTGCCTGCAATAAGAAACTTTATAACACACACACACACACCTTTTAAGATAACAACAGAAGAGGAAAAAAAGAGAAAATCCTTAGAAAACAGTGATGCAGGACTTCCACATTTTAACCTAAGAGAAATGTAAGGACAGCTAATAAAATCAAGTTTTGCAATGGCCTGCTGAATACCTCTTCAGCTTATCAATACCATCCTCCAGAAAAGAGTGATACCATTGCCTCCCACCAATTTGTAAGGACAGCTAATAAAATCAAGTTTTGCAATGGCCTGAGGTCATCAGCTTATCCATACCATCCTCCAGAAAAGAGTGGTACCATTGCCTCCCACCAATTTCTGCCCTGCCAAATAAAAGGGTTAGGGCTAGTGACATGGGGATGAGAAGAAGCTTCTGGCAGGTTTAGAATCCCACATACACCTTTTAAGATAACAACAGAAGAGGAAAAAAAGAGAAAATCCTTAGAAAACAGTGATGCAGGACTTCCACATTTTAACCTAAGAGAAATGTAAGGACAGCTAATAAAATCAAGTTTTGCAATGGCCTGAGGTCATCAGCTTATCCATACCATCCTCCAGAAAAGAGTGGTACCATTGCCTCCCACCAATTTCAAGGACTGGAAAAAGTAGCTCTCCATGTCAATAATTTTGAAGGGTTTGAGATTGAACAAGTAGTTATGGACTACCTGAGCAGCAAAAAGCCAAAGATCAAACACAACAGGAAAAACCAGGTAGTTACAGAAAAATGGGTAATTCAGTAGTTTCTCATTTAAGTCTTTGTTCTAACTACATTGCATCATCTACAAGAAAAACACTGTGGCCCAGCTGGGATGGTTCAGTGATTGAGCATTGGCTCAATGGGATGGTTCAGTTCGATTCCCAGTCAGAGCACATGCCTGAGTTGCTTGCTTGATCCCCAGTGTGGGGCGTGCAGTAGGCAGCCGATCAATGATTCACTCTCATCATTGATGTTTCTATCTCTCTCTCCCTCCCTTTTCCTCTCTGAAATCAATAAAAATATATTTAAAGAAAAAGAAAAATTTAAAAATAACACAAAGACATAGATTATTACCAATCACATAGAAGTTAAGAAATTGATATAAAACTTGACAAAAAATCTAAACCCACTGATAGTTTTTCTTTTGAAAATGAAAATTTGCATTCTTGAAGGGCTCCATTAATGTCTCTAGATGCAGCACATATTGCAAATTTGTGGAACAATAAACAGAAAGACTTAAAAAATCACTAATGTCTAAAAAGGCCTACTCAAACTATAAATGATTATCAAAACAATAACAGCATGTTACCATTCATTGTTGGAACACTTACTATGTCCCAGATGATGTCAAATGCTTTACCATATATAACCCTTTAACAACCCTGTGACACTGATGTTTATCCTCATATCAGATGAAGAAACTGACTGAGGGGTTAAGAAACTTCAGTGGTGGAGGTGGAAATCAAAGCCAACTCTGTCCTAGGTCCAAAGTGGAGACATTTGACAGGGTTGTTGATTTGAGCTGAATCTGATACAAGGCAGGCATTATCATTATCAATTCTATCATCCCTAGAAGTGAACAAAGGAATTGTTGCAAAAAGAGATGCCCATAGAATTCTAATCTTTAGGAGAAAGTGAGTCATTTTTTTCTGGACACAAGACAGACTCACACAGATAAGAATGGTTATTATAAGGAAGCGCTTTTACACCCAAATGTGAACATGACTTCAAATGAAATCATGAAAGTGAACTGAGAATCTACCACACCATTCTAGTCTCTGGGACACTTAAATGTGATATTAAAAATACACTGAGATTTTTGTTTCCTTCATTGATATAAAAGTATTTCCTAATAACAACAGGCAAACAATCTGCCAGATAATCTAAATAGATTAAAAGATTCCCTCCCTTGTTCCTTACAAGTGAGATTTCCTTATCACTAAGTTTATTATAGACTAAATGCACAAAATTCATAGTAAAGACCAACAAAGGAAGGGAGAGAAGTGAGGAAAGCCACAGGCCCCTGCTCTATGATGCTGAGGCTGACACTCTGCAAACTGTATATCCCAGGCTCCTTTGCCACCTGGCTCTGTTAGCTCCTGCCCATGGGTGGCACCAGGGGGAGGTAGCCACTAAGAGGACAGGGGTATGCGCTTCACGAGGTCATTCCTCCAGCAGCTGCAGAGACCCCAGTCCCAGGGCAACCCTTCTGCGAACTGACTGCGGCTGCCACATGTCCCCAAGGGTGCTCCCCAAGCACAACTATGGTCCCCACCGCCCTGCCCTGTACCCAGCCACATGAGGCATTTCTCAGACGCTGGCAACACCATCTCTTCCCTTTTGTTACTAGTTTCTGTGTTAACTTGGTGTCCATTTTTTGCTCTTTCAACCTTCCTTCACTTGTATAACCAATTCTCTGTATTGAATCTACTCCCTGAAATTGTAGCATGGTTTCTGTTTGTTGCCTGAACCCTGAACGAATACAGCAATGAAACTGGAAGGTTAAATGCGAGAATGAACCTGCCTCGTGGGATGTCGCTGAGCCTGGTGTGGATGTACTTCTCATCCACACTGAGGACCACTTACAACCACCCAGAGGCAGTTCTAGAGCCACCAGACAATCTACTCTATTGTCTTTCATAAGAAGGTCAAGCAGGCAAGGTGTGAGGGGTTTGCCGACTCCACCCACATTCTGATTCCTCAGAACCAGTTTTAAGGGTCTATCCTTATTCAAAGGCCACACTTTTCATGTTGAGGAATGCAACTGTAGGATTCTAACAGAAGAACACTAAAACAAGTAATATAAGCATAACGTTTTTGCAACACAATTTGGTTCAAAGGTCAGGAAGGAATCCCATTCTTACTGTAAAATCTAAAAATAGCACAATAGAGGCCGAAAGCCAAAGCTTGGGAAAAATGGCTTCTATGTGGACATGGAACATTCTGAAATACATTTCAATTAGTGAAATGTACAAATGTTTTTTCAAAGTCAAGTCCCCTTAATATTCAAAGAAAGACGGAAAATAATCTTTTAAAGGGAGATTGTAACTTCACTCAAATTACAACCAAGAGAGGAAACCCATTGTATAAAGGGCTCACATTAACAAATTCTAATGCAGCCCAGGTTCCTCTCTCATAAAAACGGTATATGTTACATCTAATGAAAAGTTACTATAAAAACTAAATTTTTAATGATTCACTAAAAGTATTTCCAATCTCAGTGGACTCTGAGCCCCATGGCTGAGTGCGGTTTGCAGACAGACACATTCTTTCACTGCAGTAAAAAGCGAAGCTTCCCACTTACAGCATCCATCCCCCAAACAATGGCTCTGTGTGACTCCACATCCAAGTCCAGGGAGAGAGGGCCTTGGCCAATGGACCTGAGAACATGACTGTCCTGTGGTGGGGTGGATGCAGCTGTCAATCATCCCTTTCCTCGCCTCTGCCTCCTCAGCTCCTCATGCTTATTGCTCAGTGGTCCATGAAGCTGCCTGGGAGGGACTACCCCTCCCATGCTGATATGGTTACTCTGCTCCCTGTGGTTGTTTAGTTCTTCTTATAAATCAATAAATTAGCATTGATATTTTACACATCAATTTGGTAATCTTGATTTATTTGGACCCACCCTGAGAAATAGCATTATCTTTCTTATGATCACAAAATCAGTTTCTGAGCCAGGAGGCTAAGGGGCAGACCCTGGATTGCACAGACCAGTGGTTCCCAAAGTGGGGTCCCTGGATCAGCAACAGCTGGCTACCTGGGACTTAGACCTACAAATTGTTGGGCCCAACCCCAGACCTTCTGAATCAAGGGTGTGGAGGCCAGCATTCTGTATTAGCAATCAACCCTGGGGGTTCTGATGCCTCCACACTGCCTTTGGACTCAAGACTGCAGCACCAACTCTTCCCAGATTTCCAGCCTGCCCTCTCGATTTCAGACCTGCCAATCCCGACAAGAGCCAATTCCTTAAAATACATCCCTCTTTCTTTCTCTCTCTCTGTGTCTCTCTCTTGATAGATAGACATAGATATACAGACACACACACACACACACACACACAATTGGTTTTGTTTCTCTGGAGAACCCTGAGTAATACGGGGAGTTCATAGGTCTAATGCTGTATCTACACTGGGATTAGAATTCTACCTGTTTTTTTCAATACTATGTGCTCAGTACTTAGCACACAGTAGACTCTCTCTGATGAATGCGTGGAACTCACTGAGAAAGGGAAGTGGATCATTTGGCTGGCCCTGAGAGGAGAGCCTTGAAAACAGTCAACCGTGAGGTCACCTCCACTAAATTCCTGTGAGCAATAAACCACTCCTCAGGAATCTTCCAGAGAGTAGAGATAAAACCAACAGGAAGTCACAACCAGGAATTGTGTTTGCTGGTTCTGAGGTTAATTTCTTACAAGTGACAGAATACCCAGCACTCAGCAGGCCTTTCTTAGGGTTGCTCTATCCACAGGACCCGCTGTTTAAATGCCACGAGTGCAGTCACTGCCTCGTGTCGTTCCTGTTATGTCTTGTATGTAGAGCACGCTTTCAGAGTCGATCCTTATCAGTACACTGTTTTTCTGGAAAGCATGAAATTGAAGACAGTCTCAAATATTGTCTGTATAAAGTATCTCAAAGGGGTGCTTAGGGACAGAAGATTAAAGAATGTGCTTTCTTGAGAGAGGGAACAGAATTCGGGGACAAGGACACGCCCCTTCACTTCCAGGGTGGACACTGAGTGGGGGCAGCTGACAAAGGACAAAGGCAGGGCTTAGCCTCCGGGCTGAAGGGATTGTCCTGACACAGGTCAAAAGTCATCTTGATTAGCCAATCTGACTCCTCTCTGATGGTAATTTTATCAGCCACATGAAATGGGAAAAGGTAAACATTCCTCAGCTAACCTTCTCCATTCCCCCTACCAAAGCCCAAGTCCAGTCTCATCAAAACCAGGCCAGATGCTCAGCCTGGCTGACTGATCCAGGCTGGCGGAGGGAGCTGGCCCAAAGCAGGAGGTAGGCAGAGGCGGGCAGAAAGGGGGGCTCAGGGCTGACAGATTCCTCTTCAACACAGCCGTCAGTCTGAGGTGGAATCTTAGAAAGCCCAGTGAAACCACAGAGGTATTCTGGGGGGAGGAGTAAAGCACTAAGAATTTATTGTTGAATTTGCTCTCTATTCACTTGAAAAAAGCTTTCTTTTTTTCCCCTTTTTTTGAGGAAAGGGATTTGCCATTTCACTATAAATCTGTTCAGCTCACTAAGTGTTAGCACAGGGTAGACCCTGGGGCAGGCCGGGTCAACGCTGACAGTCACTTATCTCCTGGGGTCTGAACACAAGCCTGAGCTAAGTGTGTGAGAGGGTGTGTGGGGTAAAGAGGGGCTGGAAAGTTAGACAACGTGCCTCAGCAACTTCTAGTGTTTACAAAACAATCAACACCCCAAACAAAGCAAACATGAAGGGTTAGAGGCTAAGCAGGGGCTCATTACCATCAACCCAGATAGGAGCTATTTGGAAACAAATTCCAAGGATTTGCTGCAGTTTAAAGATCTTAGTACAAAAACATTTAGATCTATAATGAACCTTCTTAACAGGGAAAAATGGAATGAAAACTATTTTCTTCCAGAAACTAAGCAAAAAAAAAAAAATCCAATTTTTCTCCCTTTGAGGGAGAAATAACTAATTATGTATTTTATATTATTTACTTTTTATATTTTTATTTTCAGAAAGAAGGAAAGGAGAGGGAG
>NW_005356905.1:1895428-1901958 GCF_000412655.1 Myotis brandtii | reverse complement strand
AAAGAATCATTGATCGGCTGCCTCCTGCACGCCCCCACATTGGGGATGGAGCCCGCAATCCTGACCAGGAAGCGAACAGTGACCTCCTGGTTCATAGGTCGATGCTCAACCACTGAGCCACAACGGCTGGGCTAATTCTGTATTTTAAATGGTCAGACTGTTTACAACAACAACAAAAGATATACACACACAACAAAACTATAGAAGATGCATTGAAACTTCCCAAGCACATGAGTATCACAGAAACAAATCTGATGATTTCAACTCATTTGTTTCACATAAACCACTGTCTGCAAGAGAAGACACAGATCCAGGGACAGATGGCTCTTTTGTGGATGGGAGCAGCAGCCTGAGTGGGCCCCCTGGATGTGCTGTTAGAACTTTATCGCATCCTCTTTATCATTCAGATTGGTTGGGAAAATATGTTTTTTTCTTCCGACAGAGTTGGGTTGCTTTTTAAGAAATTCCTGTTTCAGATTACATTCTTCTACTGTGGCTCTCAAACCTGACAGCTCATGGACAACTCAGGACTTGTGCAATCCCACTTCCCAACAGAAAACCATGGCCCTGCGGGGATGGCTCTGTATTTACATTCCGCCTCACACCTCAGCGTTTACCAGGGTGAGGCCGCTGGCTGTCAGCTCCTGGCTCTTTGTCAATATTTAATCACGGTGCAGTTGTGTAGGGAGCAGGAAACATTCCATATCCCGATAACATGGCTTAAAAAATGAAAAGCTTTCATTACATTTATGGAAGCACACTTATGCTTTTTAAGAAAAGCTATCAAATTGAGAGATTACACCACTGTTCTGATAAAGCATTTTAAATGCATTGTCATTGGTAGGTATAAAAAAGGAATAATACATCACCATAATTTTTTAAGTATTATAAACCTTTGGGTTCACTCTAAAGCTTTTTTTTTGTTTGTTTGTTTGTTTTGTGTTTTTTTTTTGTTAAATGGAGAAGGGCGTTTAGAGAAAAAACATCTAGTCTATTTCATAATCTCCAGCCCTAGTTCACTCTCTAGGTTACATAGCAAAGTAGCCATACTAAGGAGAAAATTCCAATTGGTGTTTTGACTGTTTCAAAATGTTTACTTCGAAGTTTTGCTGTTGTTAGGGATTTGTAAGTAATTTCTCTGCCCCAGCCATCAGTCAAAAGAAAACAGCAGTTGCCAGGTCAGGGTGCGTGGCTCAATGGTTGAGCACTGACCTATGAACCAGGATATCTCGATTCGATTCCCAGTCAGGGCACATGTCCGGGTTGCAAGCTTGATCGCCAGTGTGGGGTGTGCAGGAAGCAGCTGATCAATGACTCTCTCTCATCATTGATGTTTCTATCTTTCTATCCCTCTCCCTTTGTCTCTGAAATCAATAAAAAAAAATATATATATATAAAAGAAAATAGTAGAAATTGATGTCTCTCTGAAATCAATAAAAATATATATAAAAAAAGAAAATAGTAGAAATTGATGGAGACACCCACCAGACAGGGAGTCCTTAGGCTCCAACCCAACAAAAACAGTTTGCGTTTCTCGAGTAGCAAATGGCTCTCCTACCAAGCTGATCACCTGAGCTGGAGATGGTCTCACCATTTTAACAAGATCTGCAATGGTCCACAGGAAAGGCTCTAGCATTACTTACCGGGTCAAGATGAAAGGAGGACTGCGGTGAACTTGAGGCTGGAAAGCAAATCAGAGTATGAAGCACTGAAAACGCCTTAGCGCAAAGGCACATGGTTCTTCTCTTTCATTCCTTACACTAACCAACCTCCAGATGAGCAGGTATGGACTTGCTCAGCTGGATGACGTGTGGCAGGAAACATTATTCACTCCAAAGCTGTAAACCACATTTGACATTCAACAGCTTTTCATTGTGGGTGGGTAGAGGAGAGAATTACCCTTTACCTCAGCCCTTTCCAGTCATCGGTCCTGCAATGACAGAGTAATTACCCTTTGGCTACTAACCTAGGCCTCTGGTCCAATCGTAACCGGTCCTAGAGGGATGGGGGAAGGAAGGCGTTTTTCTAACCTCCTTGGACTTGTCTGAGGAGTGTCGGGGATTCCGAAAGGAAGTCCAAAAGGGTACACAAGTGGCTGGCATTAGCGTGCCTGGTTTTCTGCCCCCCATCCTGCCAGCACCTGGCATTTCAACATCTGTGCCCCATCTTGGGTTAGTGTACTAAGGCTTCAGGTAAAACACCAATAGCTCATTAGGGAAAAGGCTGGGTGGGCCTCTGTGTTAACATATTCCCAGCCTAAGGCATCCGGTAGACCCGATCAGGAAAACTCATGACTCTCCAACTCCTTTAAACCAAAATACTCAAGAAGTTCCTGGAGCCTGAGAAATTTTTTATGTTTACATAAAAATAGTTTGTTTTTTTATTTATGTCAAAAATGTACCATTAATGGGCAAACTACAAACTGGGGAATTTACCTGCAAAATACATAAGAGTAACCTATTAAGAATTCTTACACATTAGCAAGAAACAAGACAAGCATCTCAATGGAAGTAATTTACAAAATACAATATTAATAAAGAAAATTTTAAACAGACCAGGTTTTGCCTATCACAATGATAGTGGCGGTAAGCATGTAAACTGCACTATGAAAAACTGCTGACAAACTTTGTTGCCACCATGATGACATACACCTTACACATTTGTAAATTTCTTCTAAGAAAAATAAAAATGTACTAAGATTTAGTTAGACTACTATGGCCAATAATAAGAATAGGCTAAACAAGTTATGGTAAATCCATTCAATTAAAAACAGTGCACACACACATTAATGTTGCTGAAATATCTGCCGTGGAAAGATGTTACCAATTTAAATTTTTAAAAAGTCTTAGATGGAGACCACAAAACAGTGTAATCAGGGTGAACAAGTGTTTGTATATATAAAACGTGTCCTGAGAAAGTCTAAGAGGGTAGATAGCAAAGTATGATGAAAGTTTTCCTTTTTATTTATCTGCATTTCTACAATGTGCATATATTACCTGTGTATTTTTTCTTGTTTGTTCTTAATAGGAGTCAATGGAAGTTGAGTTCAGTAGAAAAATCCTAATTTCAAAGCATCATAGTTTGAATTGAATCATTTCAGGTTAAATGCACCTGTTCAAAATCCAAGCTCATCATTTTATTTGGAACAATTTTTGAGCATCAGGTGGTCATGTAAATGAGGAAGCAAACAGGCATAAAATGACAAGAGAACAATTGACAAAATAACTACAAGCTTTGCTTCAATGGCTATTGCAATATAATAAATAAAATGACAATTAACCAAAAATACCATTATTTTAGTCTTCCAAGAACAAATTGTTCTTTTTTCCCCCCAAGGTAAACATGATTAATTTAAAAATGGCATTTATAGTGCCTCTCCAAAGCATTCCCCTTCAATGGGAAACAGCTTCAGAGAATCCAGACACTGAAAGAGGTTTAAAAAAATTTATATTTTATTGTCATTATAAGACAAAACAGAATCTAGCATAAGTCAAGGGAATCCTTCCTGGAGCCTGAGAAATTTAACATTAATTCACTACTGAATTCAAAAAGCTTCTTCCCCCGAAAAGGTGCCATTGCCCACAGTACCCTGATTCTCTGGGTACAAGGAAATGGGGTGTCAAGAGAGAGTGAATGTACGATTTTATCTCTGTACCTCCACTCAACCAGAGGATCATTAGGACCCCCTTCGAGTTGGTTTGTTTCTTTTTTTCTTTATTTTTGCAGGTTCTCAATCAATATTTATTGAATACAAGAAAAAATACATGTAGAAATGATAAATATGTACTTTTGTTAAAACCGATGAAAATTAGCATCACTGATAAAAGTCAGCACATTTTATTATTTTCATTAAAAAAAATTTTGTAGGGCAAGTTTCTGACTAAGCCTTAAGAGACTGAACGGGTTTGACTATAAGAAGTAAGCACAGGAGTGGTGGTAGTGGGGACCTTCGAAGCAGAGAGAAAAATTAAAGCCATATAGTTATGTTCAAGTGAGTTTCTAATTAATTAAAGAAAAGTTTCCATTTACCAAAAGTTCTCCAATAGAACTTCATGGGGTATAAGTGGATATTACACATCAAGAGATTACAGGTATTCAGACATGGCCATAGATATTAGCAAAGATAAGCAGTTATTGTGTGATGAGTCAGGAGCTAAATTCCAAATATTTGGGGTAGTGGTTCCTAACTGAAAGTGGAAAACACCATCTCTGCGATCCCACCATAAGTTTCAGTTTCCTCATCTGTGAAATGGGAGCAAGAGCATCCACCTCACCCACTGAGAGCGTTAGACCCAGTCAGGGGAAAGCAGCCAGCTCAGCGCCTGCCCACAGCAGGCACTCAATAAGTAACGGTTATTGTTATAACCGTGAAAACAGGTTTAATCTCACAGCATCATGGCCCTTCAGCACCACCTGCTACACGTGCGCTCGTGGGCCTTCTATCCGCTCTTGCACTTGGCCGAAAGCTCCATGAGGGCAGGAGGCTCTGGGACACGAGAAGCCCTACGTGAGCCTCTGCTCATCCCTATCCTTCATGCAGCAGGCACTCAATAGGTATTTACAGACTCAACAGAGCTATGAAGAAAAATAATGATATACATTAAAGAAATCCTTGGCAGACATCACTCAGAGACGCACAACACTTAGCCTACATAGTAACAGTTTCTCCAGAATTAGGAATGGTTGGAAGGCAATCTTTAATTCACATTAAAAACACAAGATTCAGCCCAGCCAGCATGGCTCAGTGGTTGAGTATCAACCTATGAACCAGGAGGTCGCAGTTTGATTCCAGGTCATGTGCTTGATCCCCAGTAGGGGGTGTGCAGGAGGCAGCTGATCTTTGATTCTCTCTCATCATTGATGTTTCTATCTCTCTCTCCCACTCCTGTCCTCTTTGAAATCTATATATATATTAGAGGCCTAGTGCATGAAAATTCATGCACTGGAGGGGGTGGTCCCTCAGCCCAGCTTGCCCCCTCTCACAGTCCGGGAGCCCTCAGGGGGAGGAGGCAAGCTGGCGATCAGGGGAAGGTGACACCCCATCACACCTCTGCTGCTGCCACTGCTGGTAGTGCAAGCCTCGGCCGGCCCCGTTTACCTGAGCCTCGGGCGGTCCTGGGCGGCTGGGCAGTTGACATCTGAGGCTTGCCTGTGCCTCAGGCCAGCCCTGGGTGGCTGGGGGGGCTGAGGGGACTGGGGGACTCCGGAGGCAGACAGCCTTGCCATGCGCCCGCTGCCCTGGCGGGGCTGAGGGGACTGGGCACCGCCATCTTGTGGCTGTGGGCGCTGCCATCTTTGAAGGTGGGGCAGTAATTAGCATATTCCCTCCTTATTGGCTGTGGGTACCGCCATCTTTGCGATGGCATGAGGGTCAATTAGCATATTCCTCTTTATTAGATAGGATACACACACACACAGACACACACACACACACACACACTCACACACTCTGCAAGATTCACCCATAATACTAGTGGTTTTTTCCCAATAATTATAAGGAGGCTAGTACTATTATACTACTATTCTGGGCTAGGTCTGTCAGATTCCCGAAACTGCTGATAACCACTTCCTTAGACAAAGTCTCAGCTGAAATGAGAGGAGGGCACATCTGGATTGTCATCAGAGGGCACTGGGGTAACCCGTGACTGTGTCTAAAAGCTGACGTTTCAGCTCAGTGTTTGCATCTTGGTATTAATGCCACCAGCCCCAGGCTGGGTCCCTATGTGTTCCTGTTAGCTTTGATCCTTTCCAAGGTCACTGATGCCACCCTTAGTTCTGCCCAGTCACCTTGTAAGTGGGTACCAGGGCTACAGGGGCAGGGGAGCAGAGCGAGGTTGTAGAGACAAGATGACCGGGCAGATGGGCATGAGGTCTCCCTGTAGGATGTCAGTATGGATGTTCCACCTACAACACCTTAGAGCAGGGGTGGGCAAACTCAATGGGTTCTTAAACTGGACCAGAGGGCCGGAACAAAAGCATGGATGGAGGGTTTGTGTGAACTAATATAAATTCAAAGTAAACATCATTACATAAAAGGGTACGGTCTTTTTTTTTTTTTTAGTTTTATTCATTTCAAACGGGCCGGATCCGGCCCGCGGGCCGTAGTTTGCCCACGGCTGCCTTAGAGGCTCTTCCTCTGTGTGGGCTCATTTCCTTCCTGTAGCACAAAAGGGACTGGAGAGGAGCTCTAGGATCCATCCCACCTTTGATATTCAGTGATTCTGTCAAAGACTCAAAAACCTTAGACTTCTATTTATAGTGATATGGGCCCCACAACTGTCACATTTGAACCTGAGTCATAAGTCAAGAGAGTGCCTGCTGTTAACAGTTAGGGTTCCTGATTTGAAAGCAATAAAATCAACATGGTTTTAAACTCACAGAATCAACCGGAGATGAACATGGAACAGCAACTGGAAACAAGGGGAAACCTTGGAGCTCGGGACACAGAGTTCTGAGAGGCCCCCCACTGCTCCTGGGCCTTGCAGCCAGTGCTCTAGACTCCAAGTCCTGGGGGAGGACAGCGTGGGGGG
>NW_005356905.1:1881775-1895311 GCF_000412655.1 Myotis brandtii | reverse complement strand
GGGGGGGGGGGGGGAGGCTCTCCAGCAGAGCCAGGGGAGGGAGAATCCAGGGCTGAGGTTCCCAGAACGAGAGTCAGCCACTTATAATTACCCTCCCACCCAAATCACACACAGCAGGGAAGGTAATGCCCTAGGACAGTGGTCGGCAAACTCATTAGTCAACAGAGCAAATATCAACAGTACAACGATTGAAATTTCTTTTAAGAGCCAAATTTTTTAAACTTAAACTATATAGGTAGGTACATTGTTATTAACTTAATTAGGGTACTCCTAAGGCTTAGGGAGAGCCACACTCAAGGGGCCAAAGAGCCGCATGTGGCTCGTGAGCCGCAGTTTGCCGACCACGGCCCTAGGAGGAACCTGGAGTCATCAGGAAGTTAAGTCACACTGGGTGCAAAACCCATGGACACCCACCAGAGAAGGAAGAACCTAAGAGTTCAGAGGTCAGTGATGCCCGTGTGTCCCGTTCTCGAGCACAGCCTCCAAGGAATATCCAGAAACTACATAAATTGGAGCAGCTATTTAAAACATTTTGGTCTAGCCCAACCGGTGTGGCTCAATGGTTGAGCATAAACCTATGAATCAGGAGGTCACGGTTTGATTCCCAGTCAGAGCACATGCCCAGGTTGCAAGCTTGATCCCCAGTGTGGGGCATGCAGGAGGCAGCTACTCAATGATTCTTTCTCATCATTGATATTTCTATCTCTTTCTCCCCCCCTGCTTCCTGTCTGAAATCAGCAAAAATATATTTAAAAAAACAAAAAAACATTTGGTCAAGAAAGCACAGTTTTCAATATGATGATATGGGTTTTGCTGAAAGAAGTATTTAGATAGTAGTATCATAATCCACAATACATTGAACATGTAATTAGTGAGGAAATTCTGGGAAATTTTAACCAGCCTTTGGAGGAAATCACTGATCCTGCCAGACGAACCAGGCCACACACAAAGGCAGAGATGAGTAACTGGGAAACCCTCTCTACGAGAATTCACCGAGTCACGAGACATCCTCCCATTGCTGACAAAACTGTCCCTGGTGTCCATTAGTAGTTGAGTTTTTCAAATTTGGGTCACTCAATCAGTCAACAAATAGTGAAGGTCCTGATATGCCAGTACCCTTTCCTTTTCCTGCAAGAATCTCAAACCTCCTTCCTCAGAATTTCGAATCCGTGAAATCTCCCAAATGTGTCCCTCATGACATAGCACTCATTTTCATAAAAACCCTCACCTGAGAATATATTTATTGATTTTAGAAAGAGAGGATGAGAGAGAGAGAGAGAGAGAGAAATCCATCGCTTGGTCTGCCGCACCCACCCTGACCCACTCTGTATGGGACAATACTCCAACCAACCGAGTCACCTGGCTGGGGCTCATTTTACTTCTTGAGTAGCATTTGGCCCTCAGGTCACTGACAGCTCTCTACAATCAATTGGAACTTTCTCCCTTCTGTGCAATTTTCATACCATACAATCAGAGCCTTTGTAATCCCACCAGAAACCTAACTTGAAAGAAGTAAACTCCTAAGCAGAAAAGCTACGTCTGAGTTAAAAAACAACATTCCAAAGGATGGTGACAACTTGTGGCTGTCCATGAAAGCAGAGAGTGGGCGAGCATGTAGTTTATTTCTACAATTGGGGGTTCACAATGCAGCCCCTTACTCCAGTCTTCCTGGTAAAGGAGTTGCACCCTCCTTTCAGCCTCCCTCTTTCCTTCCCCTTCCTTTTTTTTTTTTAAATATTTTTTTTTTGAGAGAGATAGAGAGAGAGAGGAAGGGAGTGGGAGAAATATCAATGAGATGAGAGAACCATCCACTGGCTGCCTCCTGCAGGCCCCCTACTGGGGATCAAGTCCACAACCAGGGCATGTGCCCTGACCAGGAATCCAACGGGTGACCTCTGAGTGCATGGCACAACACTCAACCACTGAGCCACACAGGCCAGGGCTCTTCAGCCCCTTCTTTCAGCCGCTTTCCCCCCAGAGGCAGCTGCACTTTCTACATATGAGGGACCGAGGGACAGCAATCTGACTGGAAGAGGGGCAAGGAGACTGGTCTTCAAAATGCAAATGCATTTATAAAGCAAACTCACTAGTGGAAATTTTGCTTACATTTTACGTTTGCTTACATGACTTTGTGGGGACATGATGGAGAATACAGAGAAACCCTCACCTTTCTCTTCAAGCCACAGTCTATGAGGATACATTACTTATTACCTATAGTTTTAATACAACCATTTTAATTTTAAAAGCAAATATAAATCCAAATAAAGCATGTAGTTTAGGTAATACTCTTGTGCCAATATTTATTTTTTGGTTTTGACAAATGTACCACAGTTAGAAGAGATGTTAACATTAGGGGAAGCTGGTAAATGATATTTGGAAACTCTGTAATGTGTTTGTAACTTCTGGGTATATCTAAAGTTATTCTAAAAGTGTTTTTTAAAAGTGAATAATGTTTCCTATTTTTTAAAGGAAAGTGAAAAAAACACACCAAACTTGTCTCGTTTGTTTGAAATCGATGCTGACTTTGTACTTAGAGTCAGTAATTTTCAAGAGGAAAAAAAATAACTTCCAACCCTCTATACTTTCAACAGGCCCACTCAATATTAATGTAGTAACAGCAGCAATTAAATGAATCAGCAATATTGAAGTTTCATGGGATGCCATATAACAAGAAATGTTATCAAACTCACCCCTCCACCTCCCCTTGGAAGTAAAATGTTCCCAGGTGAGTTTCCAGCATATAAAAGAACTGAGGCCACATATGATGCAGTGCATGTGTGTGTGTATTTATGATTAAGATAACCTTTTTCTTTTCATTATTCATAAGTAATGAAAAACAAGTGTTGAGATATTTCTTTGAATCCAAATAACAACTCAATTTTTTAACTGCTCTGAAGATGAGACAAGTAAATTCGGAGAAATGGGATGTAAATAAGAATTAAGTGAAATAAGAGTACGTTGTATAAAGTAGTACTTACTTTTCCCCCTGGATGTTATTGTTTCAAATTATTTTAAGCACTTGAAAGGAGGGAGGAAGCTACTCTGGTGTCAGTAAATATGAACACTCCTTTAGGAGTTTTCTTCCCTAACATCTCTCATTTCTAAATCTCACCAGACTCTCAGCAAGCCACCCCCACCTGGCTCCACCTCCCCTCACCCAGACTTCAATGAAGTCACTTAACCTCTTTGGGTATCAGTGTTCTCCTCTGTAAAATGAGTAGATTGGGTTGGGTGTGCGATGAGAAACTGGGAGCCCAGAGGCCATATTTTGCACTAGAGATGTTCGTTAGCCCCCAAATTATGTGTTTCTTTAAAGTTACTTGCCAAAATTTCATACCGAAGATATTTCTCATCAAATCCTGGCCTGGGTCTTGGGCTTTTCCTGACATATCAGAGGACTGTGACGATATTCAGACATGGATAGGAGGTCAGCCAGGATGGAAGAACAGCAGCCCTTCACCCCTGGATCCATCCTCCAGGTCCCCACAGTCTTACTCCCACCTGGCTCACTGCTCTCATTGGTTACCTACATGGCCCCTGCATGCATCTGGCTTTGCCATCCTTGCCACCCTTCCAGCTCTAATGTTCTGACTCCCAGGGTCATTGTTCACCAGTAATAGAAGGTTTTAACTATGCTTCCAGTGCCCTGGGTCTTACTCATGTGTTAGTACAAGCACAACAATGGTATATTTACTCTGCTGAGCATTTCCATATGAAACCCAAGAACAATAAACCTAATACTGAAACCACCATACCACAGTAGAGTAGGTATTCAAAAGTTTTCAAATTGCTGCAGCCTAACGTTGTTCTTCTAGAATGAGGTCTTTCTTTAAGGGCTATTTGGGTCAGACTGTGGAGCCACTGTAGGCTGGATAACTACTCTAACAGGAGATCACTGGTTACATAATTTAAGTATTCAAAAATAAATTCCCAGCGGCCTTCTCTCTTACCCCTTACAGAACCAATTTTAGAGTGGAAATAAAAAGGACAGAGTGCATAAGATGCAAGGGCTCATAATACAATGTCAGATGAGGTCAAAATGGACCCCAAATTGTGCGACATTCACAAAGAAGAAAATTGTAATTTTCATAAGTGGCATAATTTTTAGCTCCTGGTGCCGTGAGGAGAAAAACAGAAGGCTCAATTGGTTTTGAAACTATTTGAAAACATGTTCTTTTTATAGGAGTGGAGATTAGCCTTTGAGTTCTTTTCTAAGACACTGTGCCAGGTTCCCAAGGGCCAGGCCCTTCTTATTTTGGAAATAAGTTTAATTCTAATCTTTTTCTGGAGGGGAATAGGGGCTACAAGCTATTATGCTGCTGGACTTGACATTAAAAATGCTATAGCATTTCATAACACAGCAGCTTTTTTGGTTTTGTTTTTACGTTTTAATGCTCTAACCTCAGATCTAAATTTATAACATGGCTGAAGATCTTAGGAATGATGAGGAAATTACCTCATTCCCTTTAAACTGTTTGAGACAGCAGAGTTCTTTCCCTATATGGCAAACCAAGAAGGAAACAGAATCAAGTTACACTAGATTAGTAGCTGCCACAACTTACCTGTTGTTTAGCTCTGGGCATACCTACAACCTGCTTGTGAGCAAGTGGACCCTGGCCACAGCCAGCTGGCCAGGGAGAGTGCCTGTCCTTCTCTCTCTCTCTCTCTCTCTCTCTCTCTCTCTCTCTCTCTCCACACGGTCCATGAGGCATCCTGGCAAGGAGCCTTTCGCCACTAGAGGTACCCGATACTAATGAGTCACTTTCTTATGGACTTTGAATTGGTTCTCTGTGCACACAGGTAAACCTGCATAGGAGTAGAAGGGGAAACTGAGGCAGGCTGAGGACCACAGCCGGGGGGATCCTAGAGGAGGAAGCAGTGGGTGTGTGCTTCTGAGGGGGGATCAACAGGATCGGGTCAGCGGTGGGTCGGTGGGTCGTGGGCCAGGGGAGGTGCTGACAGACAATGGGCTGCCTGGAGGCCTGGCTGTGTGGCTGTGGAGCTGTGCTCTGTCCGCTGCCCTCCCTCAGGCACCCTGAACAAGCCCCTCTGCCTGCCAAACGAAGCATCGCCTGAAAAAGCCCAACCAGCGCACACTTTCTTGTTAGAAGCTTTTAGTAAGACTTAAAAAAACAACAACAAAAAAACACAAGTCCATGAATAACTCAGACATGTATTTCTACAAGGAAGAAGTCTGAAGGATCAATCATCTCTATTAGGACATGGACAATAAAACCCTCTGGAATTGATGAATTTGTAGAAATCAGCTGCCCACTAATGCATTGCTTCTTGTAACCCATAAAAATGAAAGCTTTTTCTTTTTTCGGTATACTATGCGAATATTCCAAGGAAGAAAGATTCACAATCACTTTCATGAACCATAAATACTAAGGAGAGACTATGAAATGGAAGGGGGGGAAAAAGAATATGATATTGCCGTTGATGGATATACCAAAAGAGGACATTCAACTACAAATAAATATAAAATATTTGGGGGGAGTTGTAGGGGCGTCTGTAAAATGTACAGATACAAGTGGCAATTATTAGGAAATCAGATATACAAACCAGACTAAAGAAAACAGATCACTCTTTTAGCTTCCAATAAGCGTTGCTTTAATGCAACCTCACGTCAGTTAGACGTAACTAAAAATATTGTATGAGCACTTTTGGAAAGCAGCATCCCGGAGCCGAACAAACACTAATCAAGTCCATTCCTCTTACCTGGGCACTTCCTCACCTAAACCACCACCTTTTGAGTTATATAGAAAATGCTACAAACGTAGGAAAAAATGAGAATAGCCTGAAATGACGCAACAAATACTGAAAAATAGGTCCGGTGGCAAGAATAAAATTAGGTTGATTTTATGCATGAATGAAAACAGAGAAAGGCAAGTGATAAAGGTTGTGACAGAACATGCTTGACATAATTATTTAACAAATATTTAAGGAAAACAACAACGTTATTCACAAGAGTAGCCCGAAACAAAACAAAGGAAACAAACGAAGCGCATCTGGAACAATGAGGGCCCTCATAGATCTGATGAGGAGAGTGAGAACTACAACTGTCCTGGGCGTGACCAGAAGAACTAGCGATGACCTAGCTCTGCAGATTCGCCTGGGAACCTCAGAAACATCACTCAGGGAACATAAAAACCCAAAGCACCACCCTTTCCTGACGCCCATTTTCTGTTCCTTGTTCTCACTCAGATACCAATGAAGCCAGGGGTTCCGATGGAGATTGTTGTATGAGCTGTTTCTGAACTCCACAAATACCTTTCTCATCTTTCTAATCTTCTTGGTTTTGTTAGTTTCCCTCTTTTGGGGGCTTATAATAAAACATTCACTTGCAATTCTGTCTAGATATGCTTCCACTTCAGGGTAAACAACAGGGAGATCTTTCCTCCTCTATCTTTCTGAATCCAGCACCCCCGCATGGCCCTGGCAGACAATGGACAGACTTTGTAAATGGCAGGGATGTGCAGAGAGGTACCTGAACCCTTGCTGCTGCCTTCTCTGCCTCCTACAATTCAGGTGGCTCCTTGCAAAGTTCTCAAGAGCCATCACTGGCCATCCCTTGGCCCCGTGTCAGGAGAGGACTATGCGTTGCCCGGAGCTAGAAAGCAGGGTGGGCAGCCAGGAAAAGCTGTTTACAGGTGGGGAAGGAGCAAAGACAGAAAGAAAACCTGCCATCCCGGAGAGAGCACTGTTCTGTTGGTGGAAATACACACAGTGATGGGCTGACGTCTGAATGGGAGAAAGCAAGTTTATAAATGTCGGACAACATGGGTTTAAAAGAGAAAATGAGAAACAACACATTGAAATACTGTTCTACCAAGGGATAAAAATTAGAATACACTTCTACATTTGAAAATCTTAAATGAGACTGGATCTGTCCTACAAATTAAGTTTTGAAACACTTATTTTAAGAAATGTGGCATGAGCTGAAGAGGGGCAAGCTCATGAAAAGTGGGACTAGTGAGTCAGGGGACATGAGGCTGGGCCAGGCCTGGGCTGAGAAAGTTGGGTGAAGTTCAACCTTCACAGACCTGTTTCCTCCTTTGAAAATGGTGAGGAGGGTTGGATGAGATCACCTCTCTGATCCTTCCTATCTTTAAAATCCTATTACTTTACTACTAAAAATGCTCAATTTCATAGTTGACTCTTGAATTTCTACTGAAGTTGTGTGCAAAATCATCTCCCAGCCACTGGCAGTATAAAGCATCATAAAGCAGTATCTGTCCTAACAGCTCAAGGGGAATAAAGCAGCTAAAGAAAAGCATTTGCAAAAGCCCTTTTTGTTAAAATACTTAGGACTGAATTTCAAATGTAAGAAAACAAAACCATTCATGTCTTCAGGGGCAAAGGTCCAGGAGTAAAAACAAATTTCTGTTTTAAAATGCAAATGTAATGCTACAGATGCGCTTTTAAGAAAGGACCTAGAATTACTATTATTAGCACTAATAAGCAATTTCAGAGTGTAGCAGTTTCTAGTAAATTTTAAAACTAAAGGGTGTTATAAAATAGGTTAACCAACCAGGTATTCATCCGATGTCTATTCCTCAGTGAACACCTGAGCCTATATTATGTATGTCTTTATGGAGAAGAGGGTAGATAAGAGACCAAGAATATAAGACAATGCCACTAAAAGAGCCTGGAACCAGAGCCAGAAGTTGACAGGTTTAGCCTGAGTCTTGCCAGACATGAGACTTCAGGCAAATCCCTGAACCTCACTAGGCCTCGGTTTTCTCATCTCTAAAATGGAAATGCTTTGTTCAATTTCCAGATGTCATGAGGAGCAAATGTGATAATGAACAAGAAAATACTCAAAACTAGGAAGCCTTTTAAAAACCTAAGTGTGAGGAAGGGGTACCCAGTGGAACACAAGTTCAGAAGAGGTTGTTCAGGCGGAGATGATCAGATTCAGCTTTCCCCAAAGAGGTGGGGCTCTGCATCAGAGCAGACCCTAGAGTAGCAAATGCCGGGTGGTGTGATGGGCAGTATCAGCAGCGCCTGGACCTCCGACTTAGCAAAGGGCTCATGCTGGGAATTCCCCAGAGTGAAAAAGGAGTGCCAGGTCAAAGGCCCCGGGAGTTACAAATGCAGGCAGAGCCAGGAAGCATGGAGGACGGTGAACAATGTCAGTGGTGAGATGTTCAAAGGGCTCAGAGAATATGTGATGAGAATATCTACGTCCACTTTTCAGATATGCACCCTGAAAACTTTCCTTAAGATGTTTTAAAGGACCACTACGTGTACACCAATTGGTAGGCAAAGATTTCATTGAATCTAACTACAACATTTCCAAAGGCTGTTCCACCATAGGGTGAATCATCTGATGGTAGCTTCAATACACACACAGCCCCAGAACTGTGGTTTACCTGCAACCTATTTTTTAAACCCAATCATATTTCTTTAAAGTCTTGAGTACATGCAAATGGATACAGCAGCCTTTGTAGCTCTTCAACAAAATGCAACGTAAATTAGAAAAGCAGGCAAAGATGGCACTCAACATTCCAAGGAAAAAGGTCAAAGCACACAATACACTTAGCCCTGGTAATTTCTGGTCATGGTTAAAAAACCAAAATGACTTTACCAGTCATGTAATGCTCTCTAGCCAACAGAAATAAGTGTTAACTGCACACCACACAGAATGTTTTCACTGCTGTGTCCCTGGCTGCCGAATCACATCACTTATTAAAGTTATAAACTTTACTATATTTTGTAGAAGTAATAAAGGCCTCTTAACTCAGTCTATAAAAATGGGAATTCATGGAATTTAAATATAGCCCAAGTAACTGAGGAAACAAATACTTAGCCATTCAAGCTTCTTTAGTGGTGTCATTGACGGGGAGGGAGTAAGTGGGCTGTAATTCTCACAGAATAATACATTGAAAATAACCTGTAATTAGTACCATTCTAGGAAGAAATGTAGGTAATTTAAAGTTTGCTACTAGTTAATAGTACAAACAAATAAAAAGACAAATTATTTTCAAGTACTTTGGAAATAACTTCATCAGGAGAATTTGCTTTCAATTAACATGTCAATTAAAATTTTTCTTATCTTCTCATTGAACAGGGGGAAATGCACCTGTCGCTGGCACTAAACTATAATAAAAGTGGAATTAAAATGTGTCGGTTGTGTCTACAACTAGAACTCTTCTCTAATTTAAAAATGAGTCCTTTACTTTTTGAACAATAGGTGTAATGACTTGGGCTGAATGTAAGACGTGGTCCAGGTGCTTTCTCATTCTTTTAAGAGAGAGGGTGGCAGTCACTCCAGTCACCCGAAAAGTGATGTCCTGCAGGGCCCAAGGACCCAGATGGAATACAGCAACCAGGGGAAGAGAAAGCCAAGGTGAGAGTGACTGTATTCAGAATCATGGTGATGGCAATGTGAAATGGTGCAACTTTTTTGGAAAACAGGCAACTTCTTAAACACCCCTACCATATGTGACCAGAAGAACTAGTGATGACCTAGTGATCTTTAGATACACACTTACCATATGACCCAGCCATTCTATTCTCAGATATTTACCCAAGAGAAATGGAAGACTATGTCTCTACAAAGACTTGTATGTGAATGTTCAAAGCACTTTTATTTGTAATAGACAAAAACTAGAAACAACTCAAATGCCCATCAACAGAGGAATAGGGTATATCCATAAAACAGAGCACTACCTAACAACAGAAAGCAGTGAGCTATAAACATACACAGTAATATGAATGAATCACAAAACAATTACACACCAAGTGAAAGAAGTCCAACGAAAACTTAGTATGTATTATATGATTCCACTTACATTCACTTTAGAAAATGCAAGCTAATCTATAGTGATGGAAATGAGACCAGTGGCTGCCAAGAGACAGGATTGGGGGAATTACAAAGGAGCACAAGGGTACTTTTGGAGGTGAGAAACTATGTTCATTATCTTGATTTTAGTGATGGTTTCACAGGCGTACACATATGTCAAAAACTCATCAGATTGTACACTTCAAATATGTGCAGTTGATTATATGTCAATTTGACCTGAGTAGAGCTATTTTAAAGAAGGATAAGAAGAAGAAAAAAAAGGAGAAGGAGAGAAGAAGAAGAAGAAGAAGAAGAAGAAGAAGAAGAAGAAGAAGAAGAAGAAGAAGAAGAAGAAGAAGAAGAAGAAGAAGAAGAAGAAGAAGAAGAAGAAGAAGAAGAAGAAGAAGAAGAAGAAGAAGAAGAAGAAGAAGAAGAAGAAGAAGAAGCCGCCGCCAAAGGAGAGAGAAGTTGGAGAAAAATGTGAGTTTCCAGAGACAGAACAGGTTAAACATGGAGGCCCACAGACCCTGAAAGAGAGAAAACGCCATGGAAAGATCAAGAAGAGAGGAGAAACTGTACTCCATTTAAAAAAAGCAGTCCATGGAGGCACTGGGCACCCCCACAGCACTTGGTGATGTGTGCAGTAGCCCCCTGAGTTAGCAGGGAGTGATACTGTGACAAATTGAGGTCCTGGAGAAGCAGGAGTAAGAGAAAGTCCTGGTTTCCCTCAGGATTATCCAAGTCAGTCCACCAGGGTCGGAACAGGCAGGGAGATGGGAATGTAGAATGAATACAAACATTTGGGAGCCCAATTCCCTTAAACTCGCCTCCCTGGTTCTAAATCTGACAGCAAAAGCACCAACACCCAGTAACCTTCTTTACTCCTTAACTGTGTGACAATTGCCCTTGAGCATTTACACACCTAAGAAAACTGAGGCCCAGGGTCATTTAGTGATTTCTCCAAGGGCCTCAGTTTTCTCAATTGTAAAATGAGAGGGGTGGTTTAGCTCTGCGGTGTGTGGGTCATATAAGTCCTTCCTTCCTTCCTTCCTTCATTTGATCTTTCAGAGCGCAGTAGGCACTGTGGCAGATAGGCAAGACCCCTGCACGCCAATGGACTCCAGAGAGACTAAAAATGAAGGAGAACTAGATAAGGTAATGTCAGGTAGTGATAAGCTCTAAGAAAATACACCAGGCATGCCTGAGTGGGGGTGGAGTGCCTTACTTTAGGGAGTATTGTCAGGGACAGCAGTTCCAAGAAGGTCAGAGTTGAACAGAGTCAGGAATGATGAGAAGGAACCAGCCACCTGATTCCAAAAGAGAATGGGCAATAAACTTATGTGGTTCTCTTCACAGGTGAAAAGAAACATACACTCTCTTTCTCACGTATACCCCCTCCACCCAGTAATACAGAGAAATTCCATTTACACACAACTTTTTAAAGAGTAGCTACAATATCATTTATTAGAACAACCCCTTCAAGACGGGCATTCTCTTCTACCTAACTCCTTCATTATTTCTAAGTTTCCATCCTAATGGTTATAAATTTTCCCACTTCTTCCAGGCAGAAGTAAACAGGATTTAAATCAGTGTTATGATAACGATGCATAGTAAGAAAGAAATCCTACACCGTGACCCAATGTATACATAAAAATGAAACGAAAGTTTTAAAAAGCCAAGCTAACCACGAGCAAGGCATTATTGTACATTCTATTATATTTCATTTTTCTTAAGTGATAAGGTGACTTCAAAGGTAATTCACACTTTGAAAAACACTATGCTAAACTAACACTAGCTAGTAATTTTGTTCAAAGACAAACAAAAACATGGAAAATTTCAATATTGAACAACCTCAAAGGCCACCTCCCCTCCTCCTTATTTCTGTACCCATACTTGCTTTAAGGCAATGGAACCCAAATTTCTCTGTGACTTGTGGAGAAAAAGCCCAGAAGGGACATTTTTCAGGAGGGTTGGGGAGTGGGGTGGGGGAAGGAGAGGATCCCCAATATACAAACTGTTCACTAGGTGAGGACATAAGCTTTGGTTTGCAAGATTGCCCAAGAAGGAAAGACTCACAAAGTCTTCACAAAAACTTTGTGTGTGTGTGTGTGCGCGTGTGCGTGTGTGTGTATGTGTGTTGGCGTGTTGGTAGAGGGGAAGCTGTCAGCAAGCCATTAAATTGTAAGTGCCCAGAGGACTGGCTGCCTCCCCTCACCACAATCCCAGTTCCACGTGGACAGATGTGTAACTGTAGCACTGAGAATCATACTTCAAATTTAGTACATAACACAAGGGGTGCTCAATAACATGTTGTCTAATAACTTTTGAAAAATGGAGCTCATTGTCACCATTGAATCCTAACTTCACATGTATACCCAGTTATCACATTCTCCTGGAATATATAAACGTCACGCAATACTGAAGAAAACTTATTTATCTTCAAGTCATTGTTTAAGTCCAGAGAGCTTAATGAGGACTTTTTTTCTCAAGCACCAAGCAGGGAAAGGTTGTTTTCTATTGCAAGGTACAAGGAGCTACACCGGCTAGAATAGAAAGATTCCACATCTGCTAGTGGCCAGGGTAAACCTGGGATTAAAACGAGTGTGTTAATTTAATAGGTAATTTCTCAGGGGACACTAACCAGTGGGCTCTGTCAGCGAAGGGCTCTCTCTGATGGAAACCGTGCCAATTTCTCTGTGAAACGCAGTTACCATCCTCACCCCTGAAGTCAGAAGTGCATGCACCCAATTTCCAGTAGCCCCAGGGCCCTGGAGCCGGAAAATTACACCTGCAAGCCAGCACTTTTCCCACACTGCCGCACAGCTGCCACACACAGAAAGCAGCTCATTTCAACGGTGCCCTTCAGCCCCACTTAGGGACATCATTAATGATTTCAAATTACAACTGTTGCTGTCTCTCTAAACAGTGATGAATCGGGGAGCTACATTCATGATGCTTTCTTTTACATCATGTATCTGCTCTCCTCTCAGGGGCACAAAAGATGTTGAGACAAGTCCGAACCTGCCAGAGCGTCTTCTAGATGCAGCCCTCCTGCCCTCCTGCCTTCCCTCCCTCTGCCCCACTCCAGCACCCCTCCCCCTCTGGATTTCCAGCTGGGAGGCAGTGACCTCCGGTGAGGAAGTGCAAGCGGCTCCTTGTTAAAGCAAGGAGAATTCATCGGAGTCAGAGGCTCAAACGCCTCCCGCATCCTAGCAGATCAATTCACCGGGCTCCCCCAGGTCAACAACAGGCCGGGGTTTCCGAAAGGGAGCGTCTTAGAGGAGGGCGGCCACCCTTTCAAATACTGGAGCATCCGCTTAAACGCGAGATGGAACCCACCGCGCCACCAGACCAGAGGTGTGGGCAGGCGCGTGTGTGCGTGAGCACAGGGACAGCCTGCCTATGGGCGAGACATCAGTGGCCACGCAGGGCGACCCACCACGGTTGACAAAGCCACGGCGGCTACGACTTCAAATATCACCCGCAGGCACCGGCTGCGGTGCCCAAATCTCCCCGGATTTATTTTCAGACAAGTGACTCACAACCTCGTCTCCCTAAGTAATTCCATTAAAATGAGTCGCCGGTTCCACTAACCCGACTTTCCGCAGCTCTCCGGCTGCCCCTCCCTCCACTCCGCCCATCCAGCAAACCCACACGGCTCGCAGACTGAGCCACGGTACCCCAGGGGAGCAGAGGGCAGGCTCTCCCGCCCGGCCCCCCAGCCTCGCGGAGGGATGAATGGGGCC
>NW_005356905.1:1881095-1881414 GCF_000412655.1 Myotis brandtii | reverse complement strand
CGGTCATCCCGGTACCCTCGTCCGTCGCGCTCGTCCTCCTCTTCCTCCTCCTCCCCGTCCTCCTCCGGCGCCCACTCATCAATCACCTTCTTCTGGTAACCCGGGAAGGGCTCCTCATAGTCCTCCAGGGCAGACACCAAGTCCAGGCTGCCCCCCGGCGACGACGAGGATTTGCACTCGGAGCAAGGGGTCACTTTGGTGGAGTTGGACTGCGAACTGGCGCGGCTGCTGCTGCTGCTGCTGCTGCCGGCGTCACTGCCTAGATCCATCCCATCCTCTCGGTAATCCTGGGGGGAGGAGGCAGAGAGAGTGAGCTGCC
>NW_005356905.1:1880777-1881084 GCF_000412655.1 Myotis brandtii | reverse complement strand
GGCCTGGGGGCGGGAGCCGGCACCAGCCTGCGGCATCCCTCCCCTGACACAGCCGGACTTCCTCCGGGGAACTAACCCTCCGATCAGCAAAGGGGGTGCCCAGCCACCGGCGCGCACACTTTCCGTAAGAGGGGCCGCGGGGCGCGCGTGGACTTTGTTTTAACCATTTTGCGCCAGGCGCGCCCCGGCACCCCGCCCCGAGGATTCTCGGGGAAGCAGACACTTTCCCGGAGAATTAGAATTCCCTGGGGGTGGGGACTGAGAAGGAGGTGGGCGGATACTAAATTCGCACCTCGCTCTCCGGGCG
>NW_005356905.1:1866241-1880448 GCF_000412655.1 Myotis brandtii | reverse complement strand
CAGCAGACGAGCGGGAGGCCGGGTGGGGATGGGGTTGGAGAGGCCGGGGAAAGGCCGAAGGAAGGGGGCGCGGGGCTTTGGGGGCGCAGACCCGGCCCATTAGAAGGGGCGGCGCCCTGGAAAGGGTGGTGAATTTTAACCCCCAGACACTCTCGCGTTTCCTGGGCGCGTCCCAAGCTCTCTCTGCGGGGCTGGTTACCCCGCCTAAGCCTCCGGAGACCCCAAAGCGCGGGCTCGACGCCTCCTAATCCACGCGGAAGTCCCCGAGGGACCCCGCGAAGGACCTCCCTCCCCCACTCGCGCACATACACAAGCCCATGTGGGAGCCCGAGTGACGTGTGAGCGGTGGTCATGCACCATCATTTCCCTTCCATCTTCCTACACGCTTCCTCTCCACCGCTCAGCTCCTCCAGTCGCCCAGCCGCCTCCCCTTCCAAGTTCAGACTGTGGGTGGGACCTGTTGCTTTAGCTCAGTTTCCTTCCCTCCAGGCTGCACGCTGAGGATGACGACCTCGGAGAGGTGTGTGTATGGGGAATAGAGGCGTCAGTGTGAGATGGGACTGATACCCGGCACGGAGGTGGCGAATCTGTTCGGGTGAGCCTCCAAAGCCCCCTTTGGCCACCTCCAATCAAGGAGACATTAAAGGAGGGGAAGAGAGGATATCCAGTGACCTGCTTCTGGCACATTTGATGGTTTGCTTCTTTCAATTTTTTTAGGAAACTGACTCCAAGAACCCTATGCTGGGGTTTTCAATTAGATCAGCGGTTCTCAACCTGTGGGTCGCGACCCCTCTGGGGGTCAAACAACCCTTTCACAGGGGTCGCCTAAGACCATCGGAAAACACATATATAATTACATATTGTTTTTGTGATTAATCACTATGCTTTAATTATGTTCAATTTGTAACAATGAAAATACATCCTGCATATCAGATATTTACATTACGATTCATAACAGTAGCAGCATTACAGTTATGAAGTAGCAACGAAAATAATTTTATGGTTGGGGTCACCACAACATGAGGAACTGTATTAAAGGGTCTCGGCATTAGGAAGGTTGAGAACCACTGAACTAGATGAAGGGGGGATCCTTTCACCACGTACACGTACATACAAATCACCATGGTGTACACTTTAAATATCTTACAATTTTATGGGGGTGGGGGTTAAAAAGAGAAACAGCACTTAATTTTACAATGGATTTTGGAAAACCAGTTTCCTTAAACTTCCAGATTTGGTCCTGCTGCTAATTATCCCCAGGGACTTGTAGCCTGGACCAGGCCACTGCCCTGGCTTGGCACAGCCCAGATGCCAGGCAGAGGACCAGGGGCATGCTTAGGATTCTTCAGTAGGGAGTGGCTGCCATCTCTTCAGGGTCCTAATGGGGACGGGGTGCAGAGACCCTGTGTTTAAGTGAGACTCTTTCCTCTCCTAGGTAGGCCTGAGCCAGGGAAGATAAGCTAATCTTCAGACTTTTCTGGAAACAGCAATCCTATGAATAACAGGAAAAGGGGCCTTGTGTTCTGGAGCTCTTTACAGGGCCGATTATAACTTAGAATGTCTTTTACGGTAAGATCTGTAAAGAGCCTGCCTGGTGCTCCAAATATGGTTTGCTCTAGAGTCCTGGGTCGGCTGGCTGCCCGCTGTGGGATGGAGGTGGCCCTATGAGTGTTCAGAGATGTGGATAGAAAGCATTTTGTGCTGGGAACCAGATAGCTGCTTTTCAAGTCACCATGTCATTTGGCAAGGCTTAGGTCAGAACAAGCTCCCTGCTCGGTGGCAGGACACAGGTAGACAGAGAAGTATTGATTAACGGTGGCAATAAGAGAGACTTGTGGCCTCCGTGCAATTTTCAGACATTGTGGGATCTCCTCAACCATTCACCCAATCTCCCTCCTGGGCTTCAGCTCATCCCCCTGCTGCCCAGATGGTCTGTGTTTGGGGAATGCGAAATAAGGCCTGAAGAAAACATTTGGCAAGGTAAACTCACTGCCAAAAATGCATGGCATTTTGAAGCCAACTTTGAACATCTTTGAATTACCTGTCCTTTTAAATTATTTTTTGACCAGATATTCTGGATCAGATGGGAAACTACCAGGTTTCCTTTCTTCTTTTCCCTTCATGCAAGGTGCCTGGCTAGCCCCGTCTCCATTCTGTTTCCAGCTTTCCATTGCCTGCCAAGAACCATCCCACTTTGGAACAGGAAGGCCTGCCAACTCCTAGGCCAGCAACAGTCGACAGATATGTCCAGCAGGATGGAGAGATGATTTGCCAAGTGATTGAAAGGTCCTGTCTTCCTGTTTACAGAAAGTTTCCTCAAGTTAGGGGCTTGGAGCTTACAGACTTAGATTTGTCCCCAGCAACCTTTGTAAATTAAACACCAGAGACGAGAGTAAAGTGAGAGCCATCCCAGATCAGCACCTTCCTCCATCAATCACCAAGTCCTGTCCCTCTCATAAATCCACTGTCCCCCACCCTGGTCTAGACCCTGTGTCTTGAAATTACTGAACAGTCTCCCAACAATCTTCGCCCATTCTCCTCTAGCAGTCAGAGTGGCCTTTCTCAAATGCAAATATGAGCAAGTCTCTGTCAGGCTTCATTACCGCCCCCCCTCCCCAACACCACCAACCAGGACTCCTCATTCCCCTTAAAGGAACTGCTCCCCCCTCCCCAACTTCTTTTGGAAAATTTCTATTCATCTTTCAAGTCTCAGGTGAAATGTCACTTTCTCTTGGAAGGCTTCTCTGATTCTCTATACCTGCCCTGTGGAGTCAAGTGACCTTCCCAAGCTTCCATGACACTCACTGCACTTATCACACGTGCTGTATGGAGGTTGCTGTTTAACTGCTTATCTTTGCTACAACTCAAGAAATCCATTTTATATCAAGACCCAGGCCACACATACCTTTACGTATATAAAAACATATGTAACTGAAAAAAAGTTTTATAAACTCTTATTTTGTAAAATCCTATCCTACTTCATTTAAAACAAAATCTAGGCACACTTTATTACATTGATCTCATAACCCTTAAATGGGTCAGGGCTCCTAGTGTTAGAAAATACTCTAAATTCCATGAAGGGTGTAGCCATTTCTATCTTGTTCATGGTAATTGGAGTGGAATAGGAGCTTCATCAATAGATGAATGCTAGAATTATTATATCAACATTCAATTCCTTTCATCCTCAAAAACCCTATGAAGAAACTCTCTTCCCCATTTATAGATTTATAGGTGAGCATGCTGAAGATGGTGAGGTTAAGTCCCTTGCTTAATGTAAAAAAGCTGAAAAGCCAGGTGGCAGAGTCAGGCTTTGAACCTGGGTAGTTTGGCTTCATCATCCTAGCTCTTAGTCACTCAGCTAAAATTCAGTATCCCTTGGCCCAGAGGCATATGGACGAATTTACCTGGCAAAAATACCAGAGGGGTCTCCTTGCAGCAACCTCAAACTCCTTCCACCTCCTGTCCTGCAGCGGCTCCTCGGGCAGCAGTTGTGTCTATGCAGAGAGGAAGGCAGCTGGCAAGAGCAGCTGTTCTCTTCTGCTCACATGTGCTCGACCTCCTCAACTGTCAACAAGTTCAGCGGTATTCAGCAAGTTGGGAGATTTCATTGTGCAGAGAGTACAGACGGCTCAGAAAATGAAACTCCCCATTGCTCTGAACTACATGCCTTTAGTTCCCCTCAGAACAAATCCTTGAAGAAGATAGTCACTGTGAGATTGGGTTGTTCAGTTTTGTCCTGGATGGGAAACTGCAGCAATACTCAAAGGGTAGGGGTGAGGGCACGCTCCTCAGAGGTCAGTGCTATTTACAGGATTTTGATCTGTAAAGCTCAGAAAATGAAACTCCCCATTGCTCTGAACTACATGCCTTTAGTTCCCCTCAGAACAAATCCTTGAAGAAGATAGTCACTGTGAGATTGGGTTGTTCAGTTTTGTCCTGGATGGGAAACTGCAGCAATACTCAAAGGGTAGGGGTGAGGGCACGCTCCTCAGAGGTCAGTGCTATTTACAGGATTTTGATCCGGACAACACTGGAGAAAAGACCTGATTGAAATACTTAAATATTAAGGAGTATAAATAGGTTGGAAACAGATATATTTGAAAAATTCCCAAACAAATTCTAAAGTTACTAGCCCTAATGCTAAACTTCTCTAAGTTGCGGCATTTAGAGTAACAAAGCAATGGCTGGCAAGGGGGTTTGTATTTCGTCTTTATTACATGAATTGCATGCAAATCACATGCAGTACACAGATGCTCTCCTATTTCATCACCTGAATGTAACTATGTGAGACTTTTTAAGCACTGTGGGCAAAGAGTCCTGGGTGTAGAACATCTGGGCTTAGTTCCCTGCCCTGTCTCTAACCAGCTTTGTGACCTCAGTTTCCTCATGAAGGAGGCTGAACTGCATGATCATGGTGCTAAGCAAATAGTAAGAATACATTGAATGAAAGACTGAATGAATGAATGAACTAACGGCTTCTTCCAGCTTAAAGACTCTTGGGATTTCATCCTAGACACTGGGATATCCTATATAATAAAAGCCCAGCAACTGAATGACGGAATGACCAAAACGACCGGTCGACCAGTCGCTATGATGCATACTGACCACAAGGGGGCAGACACTCGATGCAGGAGCTGCCCCCTGGTGGTCAGTATGCTCCCATAGTGGTGGGAGCGCCACTTGGCTGACTGGGACGAGCTGCACTCCCACAGCGGGCCAATCCCCACAGGCCACGCTCCCCACCAGTGCACAAATCCATGCACGGGGCCTCTAGTATAGTATAAAAGCATCTCTGAGTTTCATTGCCTTCCTTGTTAGGAGATACAAAGTTGATTCCTCCACTAACTAAAAACCAAGGTCCTTCTCCATTAAGTGGGTTGAATGCATAGTATTCCTTCTTTATTTATGTAGATCCAATGGGTTGATTTCAACGTATTAGTCTATATGTAAAGATACTTTGTAAACGAAAGAAAGAAAACAATTATATTTTAGGTGTACTAGTACAGTGGGGCCTTGACTTATGAGTGTCCCAACTAATGAGTTTTTTTGAGATACGAGCCATCTCTCGGCCGAATTTTTGCTTTGAGTTGCAAGCTCAAAAAAATTCGGGTTACGAGCCAGCTTCAGATACCCCACCACTAGTTGGCGCAGCGAACATCACAGTGATTTGACATACGAGTAATTTGAGTTATGAGCTCCGTCACGGAACAAATTAAACTCGTAAGTCAAGGCCCCACTGTATATAGGATCCATCTTCAGAGCTATACTTTAATGAAAAGAAAACTTTTAAAAACATTAACATCTTAAATGTTTTGATTTTCTAGCAAACCATGAGATTGCATTTCTCTCCTATGTTTTCCTCAATAAAAATGAAATGGCAAAATCTAGGCAACCTCGGCCCATAAAAGATAGCTCCAATGACCTATTTTCTAAACCTGAAACCAGGACACTTGGCTTGACAAATACAGTGCTTGCAAAACCAGGTGAATGTCTCTTTGAAATGAAGATTACCCTGAAAATTCTGTAGGCACTGGTGAGTAAGGCAACTCTAACTGCAGCAAAGAGACAGTGTCTCTATCAGAGAAAAGCCACATAGAGGGTGTCAGTCAGGAACTCAGCATATAGCCACACAGAATGTGAACTGCACCACACGTCCCTGCCAGGAGGGACAACCTGGCACCATTCGCATAGATGTAATTTTGCATGAAGAACGCCCCCTGGAGTTGTGCGGTGCACAATCTGCCCAACAGTCCATAGAGGCTCTATTGGCAATTCCATTGGTAGGAAGTTTGTTCCTATTGACAAGGTTGGAAGAGGAAGGCTGCTGTTCTTTTCCTAATAAAGTCAGACCTCAGATTGGATGGCACTGACAAAAATTCAACTTATCTACACTCTCCCAATCTTTCTTTTTCCAGAAGTTTTCTGTCATTGTATTCTACGTTCCTTAAGTTCCTAGCAATTCTTGAAAATGCAAGTCTATAAGCAACTCTGAATTTATTTTTTGAGCTTCACTGAAGGGTATGAATGACATAAAAGGACATTTAGGAAGAGCTGGGAAAGCTGGGAGACGCACGGCATGAGCTTAGGGAAGCATTACAAGTGATAAGTCCATGTGCACATCACCCCAGACAAGATGGGCTGCCTCAGAAATCATGTGCCTTATATTTGGATGTGTTAGGCTTGGACACTAGGAAGTGAAAACTCTATTCTGGTCACTTGTTGACACAACTCTGGAAGCATTATAAAATCAGAAAATAGCTCTGGCATTGTCAACGAAGTGCAAGCAGCAGAAATGCATCTGGAAGTGAAGAGGGAGCAGCGCAGTGGACCAGGAGTGACCTTCCAAGGCTCTGACTCTGACGAGCTCTGCGTTTATGGGCAAGATGGTCCCTGCAGGTCTTTGAGCCACGAAAGGAGATTTACATGAAATTGTCAGATGCCTCCAACCGTCAGTTAGGGGAGGTAAATGAGTGAACTAGGCAGTATTGGCAACAGGGCGGTCCAGGGTGAGTCACTGAACAGCACAGCACAGAAGCATCCATATTAAAATTCAGAACAAAAAGCAGATATATTCTCAGTTTATCCCTGGATCACCACTTGGACCTCTGCTCTCAGCTCTAGATCCCCGGAGTTCTAAGTCTGCATGAAAATGAGATAGGGAGACCAAACATCTTGGCTTGTACAGGACAGTCCTGCTTTATTCCTGTTGTCCTGGCATAATTATTAATGGTGCCCTACTTCACTCCCCAAAATGTCTCAGGCTACATGATAAATTATATTATCACCCAAGGTAAAGGGAAATCGCCAATGACTAAATACAAATATTTCCCAAATCTGCCCATACCTTCAGATGGAGTTAAGTAGGTTTGGTGGTGGTGTTTTATAGGTAGAAATTCATCTAAATAAGCTCCCAAAAATTCCTAACAGAAATGGTTCAATTAAAGCAGTATGGCAGGAATTTAAGAAGAACAGAAAAATATACAAGAGCCCGTCAATTTGTAAACAATGTTCATCTTCACTAACAATCAAACAAACAACAATTTCAATAATAATGAGGTAATGTTTTGTCCACAAAACTAATTAAAAATTATTTAAAACTATAATACTAAGTGTCATGATGGGTGTGATCAAAAGAACACTCATATACTGCTGGTGGGTTTATAAATTGGTTGATGCAAACTTTTTGGAATACAATGTGATAACATGTTTTATCACATGTGTTGGTTCACATGTGTATTTATAAAGTTTGTACCCCATGACCTGTTACTAATTCAACAAATTTATTGAGCCCCTACTACATGCCAGGCACCAAGACACTGTGGTGAAAGAGACAAAGACTATTTGCCCCAAATGGAACTTTAGTCCAGTGAAGAAACAGACATTTCATCGGGGAAATACAGGCTGGGGCAAAAGGAGGTTTACAGTTGTTCAGATGGAAAATAATACAATAGTTAATAGGTAATAATATAAGAATAAACGGTGTGTTTTGCGTACTCACAACTGTAAACCCACTTTTGCCCCACCCTGCATAGAACACTTTAGATGACAATTTGTAGGAGGTACCCGGGCAGTAGACTCAGGATGCTGAGAGCATGTAGGTAGTGTTGTGTTGGGGGAGGCATCCGGAAGAGGATTGATCTGCTGAAGAGGGGAGGAAGGGTGTTACGGGCAGAGGGAACATCTTGCACAAAGGTTTTGAGAAGGGAAGAAGCTGAGCAAGTTGAATAGCTGAAAGTGCACCATTAGGTTGGAGCAAGAGAGTAAGAGCCAAGGTGGCAAGAGGCGGGTTGCCATGAAGATATTTCTCCTAACAGCCATTTATGGGTTGTAAAAGCAGGTTGACATTTTTAGAAACGTTCTCCGTGGTGGAAACTTGCAAAGGGGATAGAAAAACAGAGCAGGACAGGAATGGAAACTGAGAGACCAATGAGGAAGCAAATAAAGTAAGTAGCCCAGGAATGAGATGAATGTGGCTTAAGAGGGGTTAGGGAGACAGAGAGAGATAGAAACATTAAAGATATATTTAAGTAGAATCAACAGGCCCTGGTGACTGAATAGGTGGGGGTGGTGAGGGAGAGAGAGACATCACTGATGGTTTCCCGGTTGTATCATAAGCAACCTAGTGGAAGGTGGTGCCTCTTTACTGAAATGGGCAAAAAGGAGGGGTGGGGTTTGGTAGGGGAGCAGGAGGGAAGATATGGAAACCTTTTTGGATATTTTCTATTTGAGATGCTGTGACACATACAAGTGGAGATGACAAGTAAGTATTTGGATGTGTAGGTCTGGAGCTTATGAAGAGAGATATGGGGGCTGGAGAGGTAAATATGGGCATCAGAGTACATAGATGGCATTTGAAATCTTGGGTATAACAGGCTCATCTGGAGACAAGTGTAAAGAGTAAGAAGGACAGGCCAAGTTTCTAGGTCTGAGGAATTCCGTCATTTAAAGATCTTGGAGAAGAAGAATGAGTATGTAAGAAAGACAAGGAACAGAATGGGGGAGAGAATACTTAAGTCTTTTTAAAAAGTCTAGCCCAAGGACACAGAAAGGAAGATGGAGATTTATGCATAAAGATGCTCACTGTGGCATTTACAATAGTGAAAAATTAGCTTCAACCTAAATGTCAAAAAATGGGAAGATGTTGAAATAAATTGTCTCATATTCATTCTGTGAAATAAATGCAGTCAAATGAGATGTTTTTGAAAATTATAACATTAAATGAATAAAAGAGGGTATACAATTATACATATAATGTGACCCACAATTTAAAAATTAAATGGCTATGCCTAGAAAAAGATGTAGCTAAATGTTAACAGTGCTTAACTACAGGTGGTATTTCAGGTGATTTTTTTTTTTACCTTTGCATCTAGTTGTGTTTTTTAATTTCTTTATAATAATCACAAAATAGGAGATAATATATTTATGCAATAGGGAATAAATTACATATATTTATTTAACTTAAAATGAATGATTCTGAATTTGCTGAAGAATTCCATCAAAAATAATTGTTGGGATGAGTGAAAATTTATTTATATAAATTATTTGAGGTAGTCTTTCATAAAACAAATAATTTTATGGCTCCATAAATCACTTACTAATTTAAGTTTTTAAATATCAGATTTTTTTTTTAAATATAGATTGAGCCCACCCACTTCTGAAATAAAGTTTGGGGTTATAATAAACTAAGCCAGGGGTTGGCAAACTTTTTCTGTAAAGGGCTAAATAAAAAATATTTTCAGATTTGTGGGTCATACAGTCTCTAGCATAACGGTTTTTTTTTAATTTTAAGCAAAAGTTTATAAATGTAAAAACTCTTAACTCTCAAGCCACCCCAAAACGAGTTGCCGTCTGGATTTGGCCTGCAGGCCTGTTTGCTGACCTCTGGGCTGAATGCATAAGGACAACACAGCTGCTTTCTCATTACAGCCTAACATAGCATTGGGGTTGTAGGAAGGCGAATCTTCAATTACTAAAGTCCTAGAACCAGGTCTGGACCTGTTTGCAACAGGAAGCAGGATAAGTGGAAAAGTTCTAAACAACAAACTTAAAAAAAAAAGTCTTATTTTTTAAATGGAAATTGATTTTATGCAAATATGTCAAGTTGATATCTTCACTCAAAAAGTAAAAGCTAAAAGAAAACGTATTTGTTTTCTTATTTCTTCGATATGTATTCTATATTAATCTTAGATTTCTTCTATATTAATCTTAGATTTTTGGTATTATGAGAGGTGTGTTGCTATTTACAAGAATCTATTCACACCCTAACTGGTTTGGCTCAGTGGGGATAGAGCATCGGTCCAGGTTTGATTCCGGTCAGGGTCACATGCCTGGGTTGCAGGCTCAATCCCCAGTAGGGGGCGTGCAGGAGGCAGCCAATCAATGATTCTCTCTCATCATTGATGTTTCTATTTCTCTCCCTTCCTCTCTGAAGTCAATAATCTATACTAATAAAAGACTATGTGGTCGTCATGCCCTCATGCCATAACAATCCATCACCAGGAGGCTGCGTGCACAGCGGCATGTGCAGTTGGGTGGGGGCGGGACCCGGGCTCCGGCCTACCTCTTTGGGGCAATCCATTGAGGAGCCCTGGATGGGTGGGCGGGGCCTACCTCTTTGGGGAGATCAATTGCGGGGCTCCCGCACTGTGAGAGGGCACAGGCCAGGCTGGGGAACCCCCAAATTTCGTGCACCGGGCCTCTAGTAATAATAATAAAACTCTATTCACTTGTTCATACCAGGAACCTGGGAGCCGTCCTTGTTCCCCTCTCTGCATTTCCCCTCCACCACCCCCGCCCCCCATCATCAGATGTATTTGGTGCTGTTAGTGCTCCAAGCAGATTCTTGTTCCTGGCGGCTACACCCACCGCCAGCTGCTTGAGTACCAGCTATGAAATCCAACAGCATCTTCTATGGTACAATTTATTCCTCTGCCTTCATCAGGCCAAAGATAGACCATCTGATCAATATCCTATTTGGCATTTCCCCCTCCTTATCCTACTTCTCTCACTTCCTTACCTGTTTATCCCACAATAAACCTGCACCCAAATCCCTGTCTCAGGCTCTGCTTCTAGGGAACCTGACCTAAGACACCAAGTCCCAGGGATTCTACTTCCTGAATATATTTGTTTTTTGACCACTATCTCTGCTTGGAGAAGGGATGGTGAACCAGGTTACACTTGTAATTTTATTCCAGTCTATAAATACATTTCAAAATTTAGTGTATGATGCCAATAACTTTTATGAATACCAGGAAATCATCCTTATAAAATAGGCAACAATGTTCTGATAAATAAAAACATCCATGAGGATAAACAAGAACTTGCAAAAGATTTAGCTTTCAATTGGCATCACAGTATAGAATTATTGCTGGCATTATTAATACCAGTGCATGGAAACAGCTGCAGCTCCAGTATTATCAATTTTGCTAATTATTATGGATTATATTTTTAAAATTATACCAATAACTAATAGCCTATAAGTAATCTTCTGTTATCAGACCTTTCCCTTTTTATTATACTGTAATAGGTTCATTGATGTTTAATAAGATGTGAATATTTGCCAACTCTGATGAATACCTTTATTAGGATATGCATATGTGTTGTTTATCTTCTCAATTATACCTACATTAAAACATGCAAAATTAAGTTTGAGAAAACAGGCTCTATGCAAGCAGTGGAGCCTATATGACTTGTGACCTCTTGCTCTATTGCATTCTGGTTAATGATGCAACAACCTTCCATTGATGTTTAATAAGATGTGAATATTTGCCAACTCTGATGAATACCTTTATTAGGATATGCATATGTGTTGTTTATCTTCTCAATTATACCTACATTAAAACCTGCAAAATTAAGTTTGAGAAAACAGGCTCTATGCAAGCAGTGGAGCCTATATGACTTGTGACCTCCTGCTCTTGCATTCTGGTTAATGATGCACAACAACCTTCAAGCATAAACACAGAATAAATCAAAGGGTTCTGGATGGCTCTCAGGGAAATGTTGCACACAGCGCCCAGCAGTCCAAGACCAGACCCAGCACAGGTGGGAGCTGAATGTATAATGCACACAAACCCCCTGCAGCAGCCAGGATGATGGTGTACAGAAGCACAGCGTTTCCCCATGGAAAGAACACTTTTCCCCAGCTCCATCTAAGTAATTTCTCTTCACTGTTTCTATTCTGAAAGTAGGACATTGGACACTTCTGTACTTTCTCAATGAAATACATTTTGCTTCAGGTTACTCATAATCATTTTCAAATGGGAAATCTATTATGAAAAACAAAATAGACCGTTCTTTGGTTTGATAGTCACTGAAACTATTGTTTAGGTAGCCATCATTAGTAAATAAATTACCTAGTAATGGAGACTAAAATGTTCCTTTTCTCTTCTTCACTTCTTAGAAAATGGGTTAAAAACAAAACAAAATGGAAACCTCTGAGTATGCTTTTATTTAAACAGCTGCAAGTTCAGATTATTCAAATACTTATAATGAATCAATTCCTAGGAATTTCCTTTTTCTCTTATAAGATGACTTCAGTGAAGTATAGCCACAGTCTTCAACCTGAGCATAGCTATAACTGCGCAAACGCCTCTTCTGTGCTCAGTGGAGGACACAGGCTGTGTCTCAGAAGGGATCTGGGAACAGTGCTGGGGGTGGTGGGTTGGTGTGAGCTGGCAGTGGGGCCAAAGGGCAGTACCTGGGTGTGGGCAGTAAGGCTGAGTCACAATCATTTGGCCACCTCCAGGACTTGGCCTTAATATATTCCACCTCTACTCTATTTACATAATAGTCTTCTTTAAGTCAACTCATTTTTAAATTAAATTCATCCAAAAAGGGAACTTTATACCACTATGATAAATGCAATATAAATACTATCTGCTAAAATAAAAGTAAAGTATACATATACTGCATTTCATCAATTTTAAGACATGCTTTTAAAAATAATTTTAACACCTCTGAAACTGGGATATGTTTTTGAACCAATGGCATCTTGCAATTATAATTGATAACAGCTCTGCTATTCTTGGTAGCACATACAAGATGATGTTTTATATATCAATGGTATATTATATCTTATAAAAGATAGTAAATTCTATAAAGATAAAGTTATTGAAATTCCAAAATCATTAAGTAAAAGTGCCAAACAAAAAAAAACGGAATAAATCAAATTGACTTATAAAATGTATAGCTGAAAATAAGTTTCCTATTGAGAAGAATAAAACTTTCTTATCAAAATAGCTAGATATCCTAATTGATAGTTTTTGACAAAGAAGAGGGTCCACATCGATGAGACAAATCTGACAAATCTGTCCGTTTTTTATAACCCACACTAAAATCTGAAATCGCATGAGGATGTGGTTGGACAGCTCAAAAGATGTTTAACTATTTTAACTGTTAAATGTATATATACACTTAAAGCAACTTCCAGAAGTGACATTTCAATATCATCACTGAATAAAACAGAAGTGCCTGTGGAATTCAGTGTGGGAGTCCTTCCCGATTGGTGTGATTCCTGCTGTCTGCTGCCAATGGACATGGCCGAAGGTTCATTTATAGAGGGCTTGGAACATTTATGACTGTGTCTCAGCCCTGATTCACAAGGTCCAGGTAAGGTTGATTACCATGGCACTGTCTCATCCTAAGAAATATCCTCTGTGCAATCACAGGTTTTATGTGCTCATTCCCCTCCCCCTGCTGAACATATATGAATGTAAATACAAACTGTCAAAGACATTTGTCTGGGTATCATCTAAAGATTACTGTGTACCACACTCTGGGAAACACTTGTCTGAATGAAACACCGAGTAGGAAGGACTTAGCAGAGACAGGGACAATTGGGTTACAGTTAGAGTGAGATGGGTCAGGTGGGTTAAGAAGGATAGTTGGGAGGCAAATGGAGAGGTAACTCAGTCCTCAAGAGAAGGCCGTTGGGTAGAAAGGTGCTGCTTTAAGGAGATAGCAGCATTCATGTATTCATTCCTCTGTTCATTCAGTTACTCATTCATTCAAATACCTACTATGTGCCAAGCACTGGTTTGGGTTCTGGGGAGAAAGAATTGAAAGAGGTCAAAGAGCTCATGGTCTAGAAAGGGAACAAAGAATTATCATTGATTATAGTTGAGTTTCAAAGGATTAGGATGGGTATAGTCTAAGAATACAATGAAGAAAGGCACAGGAGGGGGCAGTTAACTCAATGTTGACAGCGCAGGGAAGCCTTCCAAAGGAAGTGATGCTTGAATTGAGTCTGAGGTATAAACAAAAGTTGCTAATGTCCCCCAAAGGCAGAATGACAGGTCATTCCGATCTTAGGACACAGTATGGTCAAAAGTTTGGCCTGGCCAGTGTGCTCAGTGGTTGAGTGCCGACTTATGAACCAGGAGGTCGTGATTTGATTCCCCATCAGGGCACATACCCGGGTTTGCAGGCTCAGTCCCTGCGGGGGGTGCAGGAGGCAGTTGATCAATGATTCTCTCTCATCATTGATGTTTCTATCGCTCTCACCTTCTCCCTTCCTCTTTGAAATCAATGAAAAAATATATTTTTAAAAAGTTTGGAGGTTTGAGAAGGCATGGTCTGTTACCCACAAATTAAGGAAGCTCGGCATAGACTATCTGAGGATGGTAGGAAAGTAAGAGCTGTATGTGAAGGATACTGAACTTGAAATTGGTGGAGAGACCTGAAGAATTTTAAGCCAGAAATGGCTGGAA
>NW_005356905.1:1830771-1866152 GCF_000412655.1 Myotis brandtii | reverse complement strand
GTGTTGATTGATATTGAGGAAAAGTAAATTTTGTAACAAAACATAATCTGAAGGTCTTAGCCACAGTGCTAGATAGTCAGCATATAGAGATCTGCCTCATTTTAAAAATGGTTTGAAGTCCAATCAGGGGATAGTGGTTTGCTGAGAGGGAGTGTAAGTGCAGGTGTTAGCACTGCATTTGTGAGGCACTGGACCAGCCATACATCAGCTAAATAAACTCTCCCAGGTGAGAAGAAGAGTTTGGGAGGAAAGGAAGAGGAGGAGCATGTGCTAAGCTTTGCAGTGAAAGCAGCAGAATGGCCGAACTGCTAATCAATGACAATGACCAGGATGGCTGGAGGATAATGGAGGAATTCCCTTTCTCTAAATCCTAAGATAATTCATAGGATCAACTTTATATCTACTTTTGTTGTTGTTGTTGTTTTTTTTTAAATAACTTTCTATTATAGAAACACTCACACATTTACATAATTGAATATTACCTCGAACCTCCATGTATCCATTATGAAACTCTGGCAAGGATCAACCCATGGTAATCTTATTTCCCCTATCACCTTACTACTCCTCCAACCTCCACTAGAATATTTTGAAGAAAACCCCAGACATCATATCATTTTAAGACAATGGTCTTTATTCTCAACCCAAACCTGTGTCAGAATCATAGACTGTGATGAATCATAGAAAGTAAAAAAAAAAAAAAACAACACTGAAAATTAACAAATATAGGAGCAAAGTCTACTCTCTACTAAAGAGAAATTAAAAATAAAACAGTATGAAATAATTATCAGTTATGTGGAGAAAAGGGCAACATAGAATAATTTATAAACAACACTAATCTGGTAAACAAGGTTACTAACAAAATCCTGTGACATGAATTAAACTAATGAGGTTAAATATATGATCAGGAAACAGGAAAATTTAATTAAAAATGTGTAAACTAAAGCATCCAAGAAATAAGCTATGAAATAAGTATTAGACCGGAAAGAAAAACCTGAAAGCGGAAAGAAACCTGGGCTGATGATGAGATGGAGAAGCAAATTAAGTCTAAATTATAGTGCAGTCCAGCCCATTTAAAAGAGATCCCAATTAATTGCTTCACTCGGTAATTACTTACTGAGCACCTGCCCTGTGCAGGGTACTGTTCTGGTCTCTGGAATGTCACGTGCCTTCAGCAAACTACCTTTGCTGCGGAGAAGAGGCAGCAAGGACCAGGGGGCAAGTAGCTGCATCTACCTGATTCTGCCTGAACTTCATCCAGGTTCTTTATTAAACACCTGGCTCCTTGAGAAATGGAGGCAACTGGAACGGGTTCAAAGAAGTGGAACAGAAAATAATTAGAGGAAGAGATTGATTTTAACAGAAAGATCAAAGGAACCCAATACAGGGAGCTCTGCTAAGCGAGGTCTCAGGGAAAAAATGAGCTATTTGAGGCATGTAAAGAGTGAAGCAAATAGGAAATATGGAGCTGGTGCACAGAGCATAATGGAGAGCCTTAGGACGGAGAGCAACACGGGCAATGGCAGGCGACAGTAGGCTGAGGTGCTCACCTGGCTCAGCTCTGCACGCAGCCCTACTGACCACATTCCGAGGCTTCACAGGCCCCTGTGCAATGGCTGCCTTGGGTTCGAACCCCAGCGTCCAGGGAGGAGGCATTCTTTACCTTTTCAACTTTGGACAAGAAGGTGTGTGAGACCAGTCCTGCCCGGTCCTGCCCTGACAAGCAGGATGGGGCGGGCGTGGAGGGGTGAAAATTATTTTCTCTCCAATATAATTTGTAAGTTCCAATGCTCTTCACTCACACAATTTGCCATTCAGCAAAAATTTTACCAGTGAAGGCAAAGAGATAAAGTGAGGGGGAGAGAGAGAGAGAGAGAGAGAGAGAGAGAGAGAGAGAGAGAGAGACATCTGTGCTGGTTCTAACTTTTCACTTAAGGTCTTATTGGCAGTTTTTTTAGTTCTTGATCAGTTTCTTTCAGACCATGGGTCTTAATTTTTTTGAGAAAGTAAAACTTATCTTTTTATTTTAAAATCTATTATACATACAAAGCAGGGTATAAAAACACATATGAACAGCTTAAAGAATAATGATAAAATGAACACCAGCATCTCCTGACCTTCATTTTAAGTCAGATTATTCTGGTACCTTGGACTCCTTCTGGGTGTACCACCCTGTTCACATTTCTCTCTCTGTGTCTCTCTTCCAACCCCCAACATGATCCTAAAATTTAGCCTAACCCCTTGCCTTTCCTTATAGCTTTACTATAAAGTATTGTCAAAAGCTACTCCATGGTACTGCTGCCTCAGTATGCCTTTTGTTTGGCCTAGAGGCCTGCAGGGAGGCTGAAACTGCTACTAGCCTCTCACGCAAGCTCATGCCCTGACCACAACCTGCAGAAGCAAATGCGAGCTCCTGATATGACTCCACACCAGCCCTTGGGACAAACAGTCTCCCCGACTCCCCAGAGCCTTCCCCTTTGTGCCCAGCTCTTTGTGGTTATAATAAGGTTTTTCATTGTCATGACACCTATAGTCATATGATGCTTTCATAGAAGGTCTCTTGCCCTGCTTCCAGGACAGCACTGATAAGGGCCAGAGGGGGTTTTTTTTCACCGTGGACAAAAAAGTAAAAACAACGGAGTTCATGACGTTGGCTACTCAAGTTGCAAACAGAGCTTGGCAAGTGGATGGAAGAACCACGCACAGCACACCACCGTGATGAAGCTGGAGGTGTGTGTCACTGTTTGCCTTGCAGACAACATTTTGGAAGAAATGCTCATTCAGTATCTCTCAGAGAGGCCACCAGCGATGCAACACTTTTGGGGCAGTGTCTCTGGGCCTCAGCCCTGCGTTGGTTCCCAGGGCAGCATCCTCTCAGCAGAGGGTCTGGTGCAAGGAAGAGGCACAGTCAACTCGTCTTCCCTTTTCCTTGTGACCCTTCCTGAGCTGAAATTGCTCATGCATGGTCCTCCCTGATTAGGCCAAAGCTCATCAAACATTTGGCCGCTGCCCAAAAGTTTTGATCCTGTATCCTATCTCAGTTCCTCAAACCCAAACTCTTGGAAGTGGACCAGGCTTGGGTTTGTCCTTCTCTGGGCCCCCTCTGCTGTGAGCCCTGTTGGCTCCCTCCCTTCTGCCCAGCATCACACCAGCAAGGCTCTACCACTTTTGGCAACTTGGTGAGACAGGTTTGGGGTTCACCCATGTGGCCTCCCCCAGGCTCCTTAGCAGGTCTCATTATGAGGCCATGGTGGTTACGAATTTTAAATAAGTGAAAGGATCAAGGCTTAAGAAGACTGTATGTGGTCAGTTTTAAACTTTCTGATTTCCGTTTTTGTTTTTGTGTCCTATTCCCTGGGAACAGCTTGAAGAGGCATGAAGTCATGGAGTAAGGGATCTGGAAATTTCTACTCAGCAATTTTATGCTAGCTCTGTACAAATATAAGACATTCCATAAAGGCTAGGTAAAGCTAGTATTGCTAAGATCCTTTGAAACTGGTGTGTCTCAGTGGAGACATATTGTAGTAGCAACTGTGATATCTGAAAATTATTGCTACAATATCTAAAATTCCTCTCTCTCTCTCTCTCTCTCTCTCTCTCATTCCTAGAAGTCCAGGATCTTATGGGCATCATATGTGCCTTTTAGCAAGAGCTGGCTCTTGAGCTGTAAATTGCTTGGGTTCATTCCTCTCTATTTTTCTATCTTCCCCGTCCATTCATTCAACAACAAACATTTCTGGAACAGCTAATAAATGTCAGGTGTCATGCTAAGCGCTGGAGAGTCAACGATAAAAACTGGCCTTGGCACCTCCTTTCAGGGGAGCTTCGGAGCTGGTAGAGGGAGAGAGAGATGCAAAGAAAGAAACACAGCAGCGTCCCAGGGTGCGATGGGAGCGTTTCCAGGAGCCTATGGGGATGGCCTGAAGGAAGGTATTCACTCAGAGCAGGAGAGAGAAGTGGGAGCTGGTTGAGGTGGATGGTTTGGTTTATGAGTGGCATTAGGGAGTGGGGGCAGTGAAGATACTGAGCTGAATTATGAATTACAGCCTCCAAGCATATTAGAGTCTGAAAGAACTTTTGATCAACTTTATTTCTGAAGCCCAAGAAATAGACCTTGTCCAAATCTGCATGGCTAGTTGGTAGCCCGGGCTCTTTCTTTCTAACGCATGCGTTTGGTTTCCACCTTTGGCGGTGGGCAGCGGAGTAGCCGGGCCCTTGCAGGACCACACCTGGACCCAGAGACGAAGGCAGAGCTTCCTCTTCTTTGGGTTTTTTTCCTCTTCTTTGGTTTTTACAGTTAAGGGGGACCGCTTGCTCTTTTTCATTCCTGGGAGTTCGGTTTATGTAGATTGGGTGACGAGTTTTAAAATCTTAATTTGATTTTCTTGGGATGGGCCCATCTACTTTCTGTTTCTCTTCATCAATTTCATCCAGAAATTGGAAGGCAGGGTGTGGGTCGGGATGTGACTCCATCAGCTCTAGTTGAAGGTGTGGCCTGCTGTTCTGCCTCACCCGTATCCTGTCCCGTCCCGTCCCCAGGATTCCACTGGTGTCGGACCCGCTCTGCTCTCAGGATACAAGATCAAGGTGGGAAGACCCACGGCCCGAATTCCACACTCAGAGGAACCACCCACCAGCGCGGGGATGGCCTGAAGTCAGCCGCCTCCTCTCTCTTCTTCTCCTGCTCCTCCCTCCCCCTTCAGCTTAGTCGGGGCCCAGGATGCTCCTTCCCTCAAGTCTGTGGGAAGTGGCTCCTTCTGCAGGTGAACTCTGAGGGGCGCCTGGGGCCCACCTGCCATGGAGATACAGTAAGAAGTGGTGGTTGTAAAGAGAGAGAAGACATCAGTGTGAGGATCCTCTAACATCTGGGGAACTGAATTGCTTTTGTGGGGGAGGAGCTGATGCACCTGAAAACAATTTGCAAGGCTTTAATGCTCAAGTAAAATTAGTCCTGAAATGCCTGCAATCTCTTCAAGAGATTTCGATGTTCGCTTAATGTTCCTCTCTCAGCAGAATAAATGTGGACTTGGTCCCTGTGATTCATGTGACGAGGCCCTGGTTTTGTAAAATGAAACATGTAGGCTAATTCCTATTGACCCTTCAGAGAGAGAAATCACATATTATTATGCAGGGAGCACAGGTAATTTTATCTCTTTTTACAAGCCCAAATCAAATAGATTACCTTCCTGAGCTATGAACAACTTGAAATGCACACAGATCCGCAAGGTTAAAGAGCAAGAGGATAAGGGCTTGCATTCGAAAGAGCAAAGTCTTCTGTAATTTGCTGCTGGAAAGATTCTCTCTAAAGAATACAGAGGAAACCAGCAGATTCTGAAACTGAAAAATCTCTAGGGGAAAAAAAAGATAAGATAGGGGTGTCATGGCAATAAAAATTTTATATTTACCTAGCAGTCTTCTTCTGGAAGGTAGAAATACTTCGTAAAACCTTCACCATCACTCCCCCTGCTCAGGCCACCATCATCTCCACTCTGGACTACCAACACAGCTGCCTGCTTTTACCTTGTTCCTTCACAATTCCTTCTCCACTCAGCAGCCAGTCCTCTCTTAAAGCCTCCAACTCTCCAATAGCTGCCCACTTTCAGGGTGAAATTCCAACTTCTTACCCTGGCCCTGGAGGCTCTCAAGATTTCTCAAGAGACACTGCAGGGCATCCAGATCACCACCTGCACCTCTTCAAATACCCTCTAGGCAGGTTGCATCACCCCCAGCTGAAAACTCCTACTAGTCTACTTGATCTGGCCCCTGCCCGCCTTCAATCTCTGGACCTTCCCACTGGGTGTTTTCTCTGCTTGGACTTATGAAATCCCAGAATATTCCTATTTGGCTCTTTTCCACATGCAAGTCTGACCTTCAATGTAGCCTCCTCAGAAAGGCCTTCCCTGACCACCCCATCTAAAATAGCAAAACACACACACACACACACACACACACACACACTTACACACTTATCTTGTTTGTTTGTTCACTTATTTATTGTCTGCCTTTCCTCCCTAGGATGTACGTTCCATGAGAGCAGTCTGTTTTGTTTGCTACGATATCTCCAGTGCCTGGGGATACCTTTTAAAAGTATTTGCTGATTAAATAATAGATGCCATACATTTAATCTCATATATAACAAATGTTAGGAAGAAGCAGAAAAGCATTATCCAACTCATTTTTTCAGATAAAGTACGAAGACACTAAAAGTAACAAATCCCAACCTGAGTGTTAAAGATGGAGGGAGGAAGAAAACTGGAGATGCCATTATCTCCTGATTAAGTCACAGTGGTCATTTCAGTATAAGGCGACCCATTAGATAGGTCACACAGAAAGACACTTAACATGCAAAGTCTAATTAATACAATTCTCTTGTCCCCACCATTTTAAGGCTAAATGTCCGTGGTGGTTACTACTATTTATATACCAATTGCATTTTATTTTTACTTCACAGATTATGATACTTTCTCAAATCTACGCTCAAAAACTTAGGTTCACCCTTCACAGAAGGGGGAGGAAAAGTAAATACATTTTATTGGTCCCTATGGAACACATTCGGATACCCATTTCTCATCTGATTCTAGTAGTGAACAAAACTTGATCCATGAGCAGGGCATAGTGTGGGGCCAGCAAATACATGGCACCCATGCCGTCACTCTGCACTCCCACACATTCAGCGGGTATAGCCACCAATTCCAGACCTCCCTTGTGCTGAGCACCCAGTCCACCGGGGACTCCTCCACCCACAGCTCCAGGCAGCTGCTACCAATACCTCAGAGTTAAACATCTGTTTGCCAGGCCTGGAAGAGTGGAAAGAGCAGATCTTTCCAGATCAATGTGAGCTGGAATCCCATATCTGCTCCTCATCACTTGTGAGATCTTAGCTACTCACCCTCTTTCTGTTGGCTTCATGACACCATGCTTACAGGGTTGATGGGGAAAATTACAAATAGTGTATGTAAAGTGTTTAGCACATTGCTTGTTACAATTAGGATTCAGTGAACGTTGAACATATAACTGTGGTGAGAAGAAGGCTCTATTTCACCCCTAAGAATGGAAGCAGTGTTATCTGGGATGGTGGGATGAGGCGAGTGAGATTGAATGTTGAACTAGAGGAGTGGTTCCCAAAGTGTGGTCCCCGGGGCACATGTGAACTTGTTACAAATGGCAAATATTCAGGCCCCAACCCATACCTACAGGTCAGAAACTCTGGGGATGGGTCCCAGCATTGTATTAATAAACCGTCCAAATAATTCTGATGCAAGCTCTCTCTAGTTTGGGAATTACTGCAATAGAGAGGGGGTGGGGGTGGGGGGAATAGAGGTGATGTAGTTTGGGAATTAATGCAGTAGAGAGGGGGTCGGGGGAGGGAAATGGGTGTGACGAAGTCAGAGGAGAAGAATGTCTGCTCACCTGGGGACTAACCAGAGAGGAAACCAGGAGTGCTGCCCCTCAGAGAGGCTGTGGCCATCTCAGCACACCCCACCCCAGTGGCCACTTCCCACAGGCAGTGCAGCAATTTGTCACAACATGCAGGACAGACCCAGAGCACACTAAGAGGAAATGGGCTTGTATTACAAAGTTGGCTGAAGGGATAACTTCCCAAATGCAGCCCCCGTGCAGGAAGTTAAAAACTGAACTTAAACGGCTCTTTCCCTGAGCAGAGAGAGGTAGATGGCCACTGTTCCTGACTGTTTCAAATGCCACTTTGACTGAAGGCAAGAGTCTGGTCTAGACACTTCCTCAAGCTTCCTCAGCTTGGTGATTTCATGAATGAATCACACGGGACAAGTTCCAGGTGAAAAGCGGGGGCAGGGCATCAAGATGCAACCCCATCAGTATGTCTCTACTCCCTCGGTCCAATCTAGATTACTTTGCTTCCTCCACCCCAAGTCTTTCCGCCGGTGAACAGGACACAGAGATACTTCCCATGTGGTCAATGGTCAAACATATTTTTAACGAACATCATCATTCCAAAGCCCCGTGTGACCCAGCAGATGTTAACTTTGTTTCTGAAGTTAACCCCTGCCGTGAGATCTATGAGACTCAGCACCTACTTCTCTTTGGTCCCACCTAATTAGAAACTTAAATTTTCATTAAAAGTGTAATTTACACCTCCTTAGACACACATTCATACTTGCAGAGTGTTCTAAAGGGTGTAGAGAAGACCTAAGGTTAGGATCTTCTTATTAAAGTACACGGATCCAACAAAATTATTGAGCACCTACCCCGCCAGCATTCCCGCCTTTCCCACACTATGTGCACAGCTTTTATTATCATTCCCAGAAGGCCCAGACCCTGGAACTGAGGCTCAGATGCATGAACTAGCCCAGAGTCCACAGCCACTGTAAGTGGCCAAGTGTGAATTTAAAAAAATTTTTTTTATTGAATTTATTGGGGTGACATTGGCTAATACAATTATACAGGTTTCAAGTGTACACGTCTATCATACATCATCTGTATATTGTATTTTGTGCTCACCACCCAAAGGCAAGCCAAGTGTGGGTTCTAAACACCAGTCCCCAGGCAGGCGGGGTAATCCGTGACTGGAAGATGGGCTATGGGGGTGGCTTGCCCTTCCCTTCGTTAATAAACGACAGCTCTCAACCCTCAGTTGGTGTATGTGCTGCGATTTGTACTTCCGATGAAATGTTTCTGCGGCTGAAATTTATCACCAACTTTGTAAACTGGTGGAGAGCATGTGTTCAGTTTACAAGCAGGTCATACACAGCCGCGTTGCAAGTATGGCAAACCTGCTCTTTGAACGACCTTAAGTAAACAGTGAAAACTCTGAAAGTAACCCCAGTCATGTGTTTAAACACAGCTGTGTCAGGAAACTTTACAGAAGAGTAGTGATTGCATATTATTGAGACACTTGCAGGAGGTGCCTTATAATAACAAAGTGCCTTTAAAAATGTTTCAGTTAACTTTTGGGTAGACCATGCCTATTAAAATTCTAAGATGGTTGACGATTGTTCTTCAGGCAAACGGAGTATTTCTATAACAAAGGAAAACAGCCACCTGTTCTTCATGTCTCTGAACACAAAAGAAGTGGAAGTGGGTTTGGTTTAAGGAGAACTTCCAAACAATGAGCCTGGTTAGTAATTAGGAGTGGGGTTTCCTATGGTGACCGGCATCCCTTTTCTTGCTTTTTTTTAGATTTTTAGATTTATTTAGGGCTCTTTGCACATGTGTATAGAATATTTCGTTTAGTTTAACACAGTGGTTCTCAACCTTGGCTGCACATTAGAATCACCTGGGAATCTTTTTAAAATCCTGATTTCTGGGCCTCATCCTCTGGAAATTCTGTTTCTTTGTTACTAATGTTGTGGCCCCACCCCATAACAAAGAAACAGAATTTCTGGAGGATGAGGCCCAGAAATCAGGATTTTAAAAAGATTCCCAGGTGATTCTAATGTGCAGCCAAGGTTGAGAACCACTGGTCTAACAGCTGACAGGGCAGCTCCCACTCAGTGAGACCCTGGCCTAAACATATTTGCTTTACTTATTTAGCAGGAGGATAACATTAAATATGGAAGCTTTTCATTTGTGGCACTGAATGATGATCTACGCAGGGCATCCTTTAAAAGCACAATTAAGGATCCACCTAGCCTTGGATGGGCATCCTTTAAAAAATATATTTTTATTGATTTCAGAGAGGAAAGGAGAGGGAGAGAGAGCTGGAAACATTAATGATGAGAGAGAACCATTGATTGGCTACCTCCTGCACGCCCCCTACTGGGGATCAAACCCGCACCCTGGGCATGTGTCCGGACCGGGAATAGAACCCAGGACCCTTCAGTCCACAGGCTGACGCTCTATCCACTGAACCAAATTGGCTGGGGTGGATGGGCATCCTTTTTTTTGAAGGAGGGTGACAAGAGGGGTGAACTGTGGTCCTAAATTTGTGCTACGGCAGAGCTAGTCTTGTTCTCAAAACTCATTTCCTCCCCCTCGCCCCCCACCCCCCCAAGAAATGGCCTAGTCTCCTAAGTCACAGAGAAATAAATAAATGAAAAATAACATTTACGAAGGCTATACTGGGCTGCAGGTTCCTCACATTCTAATGACAGCGTTAGTTATTTTCTTTCGTTACAGATAAGGAAACTGAGGGTCAGACTGGCCGTGTAACTTGCCTAAGATTATGGAATAAATGAAGACTGTAAATTTAACCCCTATCTTCTCAATTACAGGTTCAATAAAAAAGCCTCCCCTCCCCCCCAAAAAAGGAACCGTCCCTCCCAAGAACGCACAATTTTAATGTTGAGGAAACTGAGGCACAGATAAAATAAATAGCTTGCATGAAGTTGTACAGCCAAATGCGACTGAGGGCCAGGTCAGTGTGAGAAATGTCCAGGCGGCTACCTCTTTTTTCTTTTCAAATTCCTTGCTTTAGCTTATAAAAGATCACAGTATGTTATTTTTTGAGATTTTCCAGCCTTGGGGATGGGATTTTGTTTTTCTTGGCAGCATTCCTATTTGAAGGCAGTATATCTGACGCTGCTTTCTGGATTTAGCTTGATAGAAAACGAAGCAAAGTTACACCCACGCACTCTGCCGTCTTCCAGACTGTGAACGCGTAAGTTAACTTTCTTGCTCAGGACACCAGCGTCGCTGAGTGGGGACGGCCCCAGTGGAGTCCTTTGTGATTTTTGGAGTCAAGAACAGATCTTTCTATTCGGTGAGCGATACCCAGCACTTTGGCCACCCATCAGAAGTGAGGAGAGAGGGGCCCTGGCACTTACAAACCCCTGTTCGTAAAACAAAAGCCTTTTTCAGGAGCATTCTGTCGTTAGAAAACAAGTGGGTAGAGCACTTGTTAGTTAATCATAAAAAGAATTCGTCAGTGACTACTCAGAAGAAGGAATATTTTAAAGGCATGGAGTATGTAAGGAATTTTAATCCCGCCTCTGTGTTCACTCCCCCACACGACAACTGTAGAGAAACCACTGGCCCCCGAAGGATGAATGGCCCAGACTCACCCAGGAGGAAGGAAGACGACCCCAAGCCCTATAATTTGGCATCTCTCTGTTTAAATTCCTGGGCGGATTTCTTTTTCGCTGTAGCAGATGAATGGGTTCAGTTACAGGGCGTTGGATGCGTTGTGACATGACCAGTAAGTGTTTCTCCTCCTAGCTATGCCCACCTCTTGTTATCCTACCAATACAATCCTAACCCTAACTGTGTTCATCTCAGCCTGTCATAGACATACACTTCTGCTAGCACGTCTTTAACTGTTAACAAGTTCTATTAGTTAATTCCAAATTAATATCTTTGGAGGCTCCAGGCCATGGGAGAAAAGAAATCAGGAAACTGAATTCGTAAGTGACAGAGCAATAATCAGCTTAAATGAGATTTCTTCCAGCCCTTTCTTGTTAATGGCACAGAATTTCCCCCAGCTTAGAGAGCTCTCTTCTCTGCAGGTGGTCCTGTGGGGATACCAGAGGCATTTCCACCACACCAGTCTTATCCATTCATTTAGTCTCCTACCGCAATACTCCACACAGGCACCCCGCCCCCACCAGCCTGTGCAAACCAGCCAGGCTGCACCGAGGGTTAAGGCTGCAGCCTTCCATGCCAGCAGCCGCCGCAAACATTCACGCTTACTTTCTTGGCTGCGGTAAGCCCGGTAGCTCCAGCTCCTGCAAAGCCTTCAGCACTTTGCAGACACATTATTTCCTCCCGGCTCTGGCTCTGTTTGGTTTAAACTTGCATTTGACCAGGTTCTATAGCTCAGGAGTCTCCAAACTAACCCCTGCAGGGTCTTAACCTGGAATCTGCTCCTGTCCCCCTGCTGAGTCTGTCTGCCCTGCCCTGTCCTGGAATGCCTCAGGGCCTCTGCAACCTTGCTGCCTTCTCCCCACCGGACATTAGAAGCATCTTCACTGGCTGCGTTACTGCACATTTCCCTAGAAACCTTGTTTTTTCCTTCAACTCAAACTTCTCCAAACAACACCGAATCTCCTAACCCTGACCTTCTCTAGCCCTCTATAACAGCATCGCCAACCCACCACAAGACCAGAGGGACTGGAGAGGGCAAATTGGGGAGAGCAGTTTGGGAACTCACCTGCACAGCTGCAAGGATCAGATATAGGATGGGGCTGCCTACAAACTTCCCAGGGACCTTCTGCAGCCAAGTCTCTTAGCCTTAAAGCTACAGGGCGCTTTTCACCATATAAGGAAGACAGTTTCACTTGCCTGCTTTGAAACCTGTTTGGGCAAACCAGCTCTTTCTCTTGATATTGCTGAGGCTTAAACCTTCTGGGGGAATCTGAAGGCTGTCAGTTCCAGAGGATCTGTACATAGTAGACAGTTTAGTAACTGCTGCATAAGGCACAAGAATGGTGTTTTGCAGGCTCGTTTCAAAGGCCAGAAAACCCTTCCTATGGGGCTTGTCCCTCCAGAAAGGGTTTAGGGTGACTGGGAAGTCTTCCTCAATTCCATGAAAGGGCTTCTGTTTCTTTTTCAGGTTTGGCTTCCTGAAAACCAGTGATCCTGCTCATCTTCTAGAGCAGCGGTCGGTCCTCAACTTGTGGGTCGCGACCCCTTTGGGGGTCGAACAACCCTTTCACAGGGGTCGCCTAAGACCATCGGAAAACACATATATAATTACATATTGTTTTTGTGATTAATCACTATGCTTTAATTATGTTCAATTTGTAACAATGAAAATACATCCTGCATATCAGATATTTACATTACGATTCATAACAGTAGCAAAATTACAGTTATGAAGTAGCAACAAAAATAATTTTATGGTTGGGGGTCACCACAACATGAGGAACTGTATTAAAGGGTCGCGGCATTAGGAAGGTTGAGAACCACTGTTCTAGAGGAAAAGACAGTTGGACCCCCCTCCTCCTGACATTGAGACAAAGGAGAGAAGGTTGGAGAGGGGTGAAGCTTGTGGTGTGAGATCCGGGTTTTTAAGACCCATCAGCAGCGCACCTGGAAAGCCAGTGACATGGAGATGACTGTTATTGCAGCAGGCAGAGGCCCTTCCCGAGCAGATAAGCAGACACTGTTCTCCATCAAGGCCATTTCCACTCCTGAGCGCCCCTGTTGGGCTCCCTGGGCGGAAGCCACAGCTGAAGTTGGAAGATGGCTTTTATCTTCCAAGAGGCAGGGACGAGAGTGTGTTTTAGCAAGAGCAACCGTTTTCTGCTAATGACATTCAAATGCAAGTCTGATCTGTAGGTTTGGGGTGGGTTAGAAGCAATTATAAAATGTTAGATTCTAAGAACAAAGTCAAGCTTAATTTAGTTATCACTTGGGTGGTCGCACATTTTTTTCTTTATTGCCAACTGGATATTGTCTCTTTATTGCCTAGCTAATATGCCTAATACTAGGTATCTGAATCATCGATTTGGGATCGAATTGGCACCTCATTATATAGTCTCATACTACTTTCTCATCTTACTTTCTTGCATAGATTTTGAGTCTTTAAGGACAAAGACCACTTCATATTTTTTCACCATCTGCTTAACACCTAGCATGGTACAAGCATATAGTGGGCTGGAAAATACTTGTTGGATTAAATCAATTGAATAGAACCCAAGGTTTTTGTATGATGTCTACATAATTTACATAATTTTATGAATAAAATGGGGTTTTACTAAATTATTATTGTTATCAAATAAATGCACGATTTCTTTAAAAGGTAGTCATTGTGATAAACTCTTTGACCCAGCAATCTGATACCTAATATTTTAATCTTAGGAAATAATTAAGCAGAAGCAAAATCTATACATATAAAAGCCTAAGCAACCATTATGACCGGTCGACCAGAACGACTGGAACGACTGGTTGCTATGACGTGCACTGACCGACAGGGGGCAGACACTCAACACAGGAGCTGCCCCCTGGTGGTCAGTGCGCTCCTACAGCGGTGAGTGCAGCTGTGGCAGCAGGATAGACTCCTGCCAAGTGGTGGCAGGTAGCAGCGGCAGGCTCAATGGGGCCCAGATGAGTGGGAGCCGCAGGGCGCCTGGCCTGGCTTGGGCTCCTCCCTGGCTGCTTGCCACTTTGGCACTGCTACATCCCCCAAGGGATCCCGGATTGCGAGAGGGCACAGGCCAGGCTGAGGGACCCTACCTGTGCACGAATCCATGCAACGAGCCTCTAGTATTATATATAAGAATATAATAATATGTGCATTGCACTGCTTTCTGTGGTAGCAAAAACAGGAAATGACTCAAAGGTTCCAAAGGCTTTATACATCCATTACTAATAGCTCACATTTATTGATTGCTCACCATGTACCAGGCACTGTTTTAAGAACTTTACACAACTTGACTCATTTAATCATGACAAACTAATGTAGTAGGAATTGCCAGCACCCCATTTTATAGACCAGAAAACTAAGGCACAGAGGTTAAGAAACTTGCATTTGATTTTAAGTATCTTGCACCAGCACTTACAGTCTTAGAGCATCATTCTGTTGCCTCTTCAGGATTTAGCATTATAATAGGGGGCAGACAGATTAACAAAGTTAAAAAAAATGGCCTTCATGCAGCCATTAAAAATAATAATTATTAAAATATGTACAAACACAGAATAGCAAGGTAACGGGAGAAGAGAAAGACCAAATGTGAGATGCATTGACTCCATAAAAGAATCTGTAGGCTTGAGTCTATGGGAGTTGAAAAGGGCTGTTGGGGACACTGTGGACATCAGTCATTCCTGGGGCCGCCAGAACTGGAGTCAACTCAACGGCAGGCCAGACACACACAGACATGAAAATATGCTTATGATATAAATAAAGTTAACTGAGAAAAGTAGAATATAAAATATGTATGATTGCAACTAGCTAACAGTAAGAAATGAAAGGCAACATGCAAAGCTGAAAACAGTTGTATAATAGTGCTGCACTATGGTATGATTTCTCTAATATTATCTTAAACATTATTTACTGTTTTTATTTAGAAATGAATAGAAAAGTGATCCTTGACACAAAAACTTCTTAACATGCTTATTGCTCTTAGCTTCTCCGTCCTGTTCGAAGCCTCTCTAAACAATGCTATAGGCCAGGTTAATGAGTGTCCCGAGGTTCTCTCAATGGTGCCATTATCCCAGGGGGGCTCTCTGCCAGCCGAGTGACTCATTAGTGGGGGGTGTGGCCCGGATGCACCACACCTTGCACACCTGCACAGTCATTTACTCGCCCTTGAAATAACTGTATGTCAAAGTGATACCTTACAATGTCCATTTTTCACATGATATATTGGGATTTGTGGGCCTGGTGAAGACAAAGCATATGTGATAGTGATTTTCAGGAAAGATGCTTCACCAAAATTTTTTTTTTGTATGGAAAGGCTTCTAGCAAGGGATTCTAATCTGAAAGTGTTTATCAGTAAATAAACAGGTATATCTCAGAAGATGAGCTTATTCTATGAATAAAGGGGAAAACTAGCAATTAAAAAGTTATAAGTAATGCCTGAAGCTGTTGAGGTTTATTAAATTAATGCATTTATACCTTATAAGGTATTGCAAAATCAAAGAAGTTAAGCAATAAAAAGCAAACTGAAAGCTTGCAACAGGAGACATTAATATTTTTATGGCCTTTGACCTAATGATCACATTTTTCTTCTCTAAAATTATTTCAGAGATTCTTTTTGTCCCCCATGGGAGAAGGGAGAGGAGGCCATGTGATTCCAAATGAATGAATAAATAAACTGAGATTTTAACAAACTTAATAAAATGTTTAAAGGAAAGTAACAGCTTTTTTTTTTTGCCTGCTAAAATGTTAATGGTGTGAGTTAAAATGTATCTGGTAAAGATATAGATTGATCTAATTTATTTAATATTTAAAACTAAATACATATATGTAATAATATATTACTCAGGTTGGAAAACAAAAAAAGTGTATAACAAAAACCAACCAAACAAAATAAACTAAACATCATGTTTACTACAGTGACTATTAATTCTCTTGTGGTCACAAATCCTTTGCACATTATGGTGAGAGGCATCAGTAAAGATATATCATTTTATATGTTTTTTTATATTCATTTTAAGGTTAAATTTATTCTTAGACAGGTCATAATTTCCCTTTTTTTGCACATTAACATTTATTTTGTAGGACTTATAAACTGTTTTTTTTAATACATAGCTGCCAATTGTTAAAAGTGTAAAAAGTAAAAAGGGAAAGTTCTCCCCAGAGGTATCTGGAGTAGCGGTTAGGGGTTATGGTGGGGCCATGGGGACCATCACTCCCATCATTTCTCCCTAATGCAAAATTCCCCAGAAGCCAAGACACACAAGCTGCGGGATGGGAAATAGAATAATGATGCTAGTGGCTGCGGAGAGCTCTGCACCCCAATGTGGAGTTGGCTACAGGCCAGGTTGGAGCCAGGACTGCATCAGTGACCAGCTCACTGGCCCGAGCAGAAACCTCTGACCCTCTCCGCAGGCACTGGAAGGAGATGGGGAGAGGCAGGCTGGGCTCGGAGCTAATGAACAAAACAATGTCTTAGGCATCTACTATTTATATTCTGATGTTTCCTTCCATACATTTTTATGCTTATACAAAAAAACTACATATATTATTCTATAATTTAATTTTTCACTTAAAATGTTATAATGAACATCTTTTCATGTTATATATGGATTTACTGCACTCCCTTGAACTGTGGACTATTAAGTTGCATAAAATGTATTAACCATCTTCCCGCCAGTGGTTATTTGTTTCCAATTTTTGGTTATTCTGAATATTTATTCACATTCTGAATAGTAGGTACCACACACAGGAAGATCATTTTCAGTTCCCCCTCCATGCCATGCCTCTCTCTCCTTGTACACATGGCAAGGATTTCTCCAAGATATGGGTAGAAGTTGACTAGGTGTGTGGATGGGAATGCTTGGTTACATGTTAACAGATATTGTTAAATTGAACAAGTACTCTTTTTTAGATCTATGCATTTTATTCCTTTTTATTGTTTAAACAATTATTTTTTTCTTGAATAGCTAAAACATATACAATAACATCAAATGGCATAAAAAGGACATATGGTAAAAAGGTATGTCTTTCTTACCCTATTTCCTATTCCTCATCTCCAATGGCAAGATTTTTTGGGTGCTCTTTGAAGTGTGTGTGTGTGTATTTACACAAATGACATCATAATAAATCTATATATCTGTGAGTACATCTATATGTCTGTGTTATATCTACACACACACACACACACACACACACACACATATAGATATATATATACATACATATATATAATTTGTGTATATATGTATGTATATATTTCTGCACCTTGGTCTTTTTATTTAACAATATATCTTAGAGATTATTCCACGTTCAGGCCTGCAAATCTCCCAATTTTTTTTTAAAAAAGCATGATATCTTAGAGGTATCCTGTGGGAACACACCTTAATTTAACCAGTCTCCTATTGACTACATTCAGATTGCTTCAGGCTATTACAACCATAATAAATGTGTAATGAATACCTTTATCTTACACATGTGATCTCAACAATAACCGAACAAATCTTGTTGTCACTTTTATTGGCATTACATTCAGTCAATAATTTAATTTCAAGAGAGTTGGCATCTTTATACTATTTAACTTTTAATATAAACATAGGGAATGCCATTTTATTCTTTCACTATTCAGTCATATACATCCTGCGTGTTCATTATTTTTAATTGTAAGGCATTTTGAGAACTCTTCTAAATGGAATTTTCTTATATTTTCTAACTTGTTCTTATATAGAAAAGCTATTGGTTATTGCATTTTATAACCAGTTTTCCTACTGGATTATCTTGTCATTTCCAATGGTGTTCATGTGGCTCTCTTTTAGCTATGTAACTATATCATATGAAATAGTTATCCTTTTGGTTCATCTTTTTAAATTGTTTATACTTTAAAAAATCCAATTGGGTAGCACTTAAAGAATATTAGTTAAATATGTTAACAACATTGTCTTTTCCCTACTTTAATGAAAAACCTTTTTGTATTTCACCATTAATCAAGATGCCATCTTAGAAAAATTAGAATAAGTGGATAATTCCTTACCACTATAAAAATAATTTATGTATGAAATTTCAACTTACTAAGAGTTTATCTGGAACAAGTTTATTTTTAATGACTAAACTTGGTAGCTCAAACATCCCCTGGCTTCATTGCCAGGGATAATTCTCCCTCTAACTGCTCCTCAGCGGGTTCTCCGGTTTCCAGGTGCCCTCAGAGGCCAGCTCAAGCACACCTGAGGCAGGCAGGGCCTCTTTTGTTCTCTCTGCCCTGCATCGCAACTGCACATGACTTTCAAGAGATGCCCAGCTGTCCTGGGCTGGTGACCAGTGCTGCTAACCCCATCCTGGCCTCATCTGGGATGAGATAGAAAGGGGAACTCTTCTCTTTATTGTCTCTCCAGCCACTGTGAGACAGATTCTCCTCTTTATTTCACAATACCTGACTCCAGGATAAAATGCAACAAGACATTATTGAAAGTCGGAAGTGAATGAAAAAGCATAGTACAGCACAATTGGACTTGTCTTAGGGTTCCCTGTGGGGCGGGTATCCACTTCAGCCTCCATCTGCCTCCAGATGTCAAGAGAACCTTTACTTATTGGAGTTTGGACAGTATTGACTACCTACCCAAAAAGAGGAGAAAGATAATCTCTGACTTAAGTGTAAGGCCCACTTCCAGAGTCCTTCCTCTCTGCCCAGGATTGATAACCTGGAAGGGAAAGATCCATTCCCTTCTGGGAAGTGCTCACCAACACACCTACAACCATATGGTTTATCCTGAAGGCACCGGCAGGACAGTCACAGCATAATCTGAGTTCATGCCCTTGGGAGCTAACACCAGGTGGAGGCCTCTTCACTCTTAAATTACAGATTGTCTTCCTTTTAAAGACTGAAATTTTTTATCAGGTGATGCCATGGGTGTGACCTGGCTGAGAGGCCAGTGGACAAAATGGGCCAAGTCTCAACATTCATGGAGCTTACATTCGTGGAATTACTTGGATACCCATTTGGAGGAAGGACTGACCAGTGCATGATGCAGGGTACAGGAGATGTGTTGACTATCATGAAGGTTTTGCTAGCAGCTCTTCATTTCCTTTGACTTATAGGCATGGGACCAATACTCCTGATGGGCACTTCACAGTTTGCCCTGCCCCCAGCCCCACACTAGCCCAGGAAGTGGAAGCTCAATCTAATTACTTCCTGTAGGAAAGTTGATTCTTTCAGTAAAATAAGATCCTTCCATTCTTCAAGCCCTTATTGCTTTGTTTGAGCTCTTGTTTACTGAATAAATACATGAATATTATAGATATCCAGGGGGCTTGTTTTCTGTCCCTGTGAGAGTCCATGCTCCTTCTGAGGGTGGGAACTTACTCTTTGGCAAAATTTGTTGACAGTCTATATAACATGCTGAGCTATGTTCAGAACTCCGGGGATACAGCAGCAGACAAAATGGCCCAATTCTCAACATTCACGGAATTTCCATTCTTGTGGGAGAGAGACCAATTTATAATAATAAAAGCATAATATGCAAATCGACCGAACAACCGAACAGCGAAACGACCATCTGGATGACCTTCCGGATGACCACGCTATGACACGCTCTGGTGCCAGGCCAGCCAAGGCGGGTGTGATGTGATTGGTCGGGCAGTCGCCATTGCCCTGCAGAGGGAGGCCCAGGCCACCCTCTGTGGGGCAATCAATTGGGGGGGGGGGTTTCCATGATTGCCCCAAAGAGGGAGGCCCAGATCGGCCAGGTGGGTGGGGCCTCCCTCTGCACAGCTATTGATCATGGAACCCCGGCTGGGTGGGCGGTTGATTGTGGAGCCCTGCCCTGCAGAGGGAGGCCCAGGCCACTGGCCAGCAACACTGTGGTGGGTGTGTGGGGCTGGCCAGCGATTGCCCCGCAGAGGGAGGCCTAGGCCAGCCAAGCGATGACACCCCACACCTGTCGCCTGCAGAGGGAGGTGGCCAGTGGCAGGGGAGGGGGGGCAGCGCCACACAGATGGCAAGCAGTGGCCAGCTGCCGGCAGCCGGGGGAAGGAAAGCCCCGATAGGCCCTGATTGCTGGCCAGTCCTAGAAACCCTACCCAAGGGGTCCTGGATTGGGAGAAGGTGCAGGCTGGGCTGAGGGACACCCACCTCCCCCCTACATGAATTTCGTTCACTGGGCCTTTAGTAAAGAAATATAGGAGAAAATGTGAGCTAGTGGTAAATTCTGTGATGAAGATAAAATAGGAGATGTGAAGGGGTGACTGGGCATTGGCCAGGAAAGTACTTTCTGAATTCTTGACTTTTAAGCTGATCACATCTTGCTGCTTAAATTTTTTTTAAATTATTTTTATTTTTCCTCTTGCTGCTTAATTTTTGCAGCACATCACCTTGCAAATGGTTGGTGCTCAGTGAGTTATCATGGAATCGTTCATTTAGTGATTTTTTTTGAAACCTGGCAATAGTTTTTCTTCATGGCTTTTAACTTCATTGGTTCAAGAGAATAGAATTTGTTTTTTAATCCCCAAATCAGATGGCATTCAGTAGCCTTTTCATGTAAGCTTCCTCACTTACACCAGTTACAAAAAGAGCAAATGCAGAACGAACGTGATCTCAAATTCTGGTCAAGAAACATCTGCTAACCAGCTGGCATTATCCTCAGACAATCTTCTTTTTGAGCCATTTTGGAAACTAACCTCGTACTTGTGTAAAGGTTTGTACCTGGGAAGCGGCACGGAGGCTTTTATGAGTGCTATTACGCCAGGGCTGAGAGAGGAGAGGCTGTAAGGAGCTCTGTTTTATGGTACAGTAAGGTTAGCCATTTACTGTTCCCATAAGCTATTTCACTTGCAATAAAGGTCAATGGGCCTTTTTAGGAAGGAGAGCTAGACTCCTGTCTAAAACTGCCATCTTTGGCAGTCAAAAAGACAGGTTGCTTTAGAGTATTCTGGAAAGTGGTAGGATGTTTATTTAGCCGGGAGAGTGGTTCAATAGGACCCGCTGATGAGCAAGGCAGTAAGCATTCACCCACTTCAGGGCAAAAGACTTAAATCATAAGGGAGCTTGACCACAAAGCTAAGCAGGGTGTGGCCAACTTCGGGTCTGGTTGTTACCTGGACACATGAACTCCGCCAAGAAATACGTTCTGTACCTGGAACTCTATTCTTGGGGTCCCTAAGAGGTTGGTGCCCATGGCAGCTGCAAACCCAGTACAGCAGAAACAGTTTCACTGTTTATTTTTCTTTATTGTTAGTTTTTTTAAAATAATGAAATAAAATTGGGTGGGTGTTTTCCTATGGATAGTATTGTAGGCAACTGGGCTTCAACATTTTTGTTCACTATCTCCGAAAGGAATTTTGAAAAACTATGAACCTTCCTTCAGTTTGATGTTGTATGTAAAAATATTTAATCAAATGCTTGAATAGTAGTGAAGGATATAATGTATAGTCTATTATAAATATTGACTTTTAAGTGTAATTAAATAACTCGTTATAATATATCCAATGGAATGTATGATAGCAATTTGATACCTGCCATCATCTACTAAGGTAAGAATTGCAAATTTTACATCTTTTCATCTTCTCCTTGAATTATTTTCTTCTTCTTCTCCCCACTCCCCGAATTTTATCCTAATAAAAAGGTTTGCCGGGACCGGTTTGGCTCAGTGGATAGAGCGCCGGCCCGCGGACTGAAAGGTCCCAGGTTCGATTCTGGTCAAGGGCATGTACCTTGGGTGCGGGCACATCCCCAGTGGGGGGTGTGCAGGAGGCAGCTGATCGATGTTTCTCTCTCATCGATGTTTCTAACTCTCTATCTCTCTCCCTTCCTCTCTGTAAAAAATCAATAAAATATATTTTTTAAAAAAAGGTTTTATGGGCTTAAGAGTATTTGATTATCTACTTTATTATACTTCTCCATAAAAATAAAGTGAAATTATTGTTTTCTTACCTGTAGCCATAAGACTCTGTTAAAAAACACCCATCTGTATTGAGTTGTCATTACAATTACTATTGGGAGTACCTGTGGCAGGGACAATGTTGTGCCCACCACACCCTTCTTCCCAGAGGTACAGGAAGTTTGTGTTTCTCAGGTTTCCATTGCGAGAGTGAGCAGATGATATATTGTTTTCTTGCCTAGGTAGTCAAGACTGAGTTGAGTTCTAATCTATCCCCCTACACCACCAATCCCACCACCACCACCTCTTCTCTCTCTCTCTTCTTTCCTTTATCCTCCCACTTGGAAGCTTGGCACTCTGAGAGGGAAGAGATGCAAGATGGAAGCAGAATTATCTGGAGTTATCTATGTTGCCCTTGGCAAGAGTCCTCAAGGAGAGTCTCCTTATCTGCACCAGACTGTGATGTGAATGAGCAATTCACTTTGGTTGGGTTAAGCCATTAAAGTTGTAGGTTAATGGTTACTGTAGCATTACAATTACTATTGGGAGTACCTGTGGCAGGGACAGTGTTGTGCCCACCACACCCTTCTTCCTAGGGGTACAGGAAGTTTGTGTTTCTCAGGTTTCCATTGGGAGTGTGAGCAGATGATGTATTGTTTCCTCGCCTGGGTAGTCAAGACTGGGTTGAGTTCTAATCCATCTCCCTACACCACCACTCCCACCACCACCACCTTTTCTCTCTCTCTTCTTTCCCTTATCCTCCCACTTGGAAGCTTGGCACTCTGAGAGGGCAGAGATGCAAGATGGAAGCAGAATTATCTGGAGTTATCTAGGTCGCCCTTGGCAAGAGTCCTCAAGGAGAGTCTCCTCATCTGCACCAGACTGTGATGTGAATGAGCAATAAACTTTGGTTGGGTTAAGCCATTGAAGTTGTAGGTTAATGGTTATGTAAGGTAGCTTACACTATCCTGATTGAATATGGCAAAGCTGAACAAAACAAGATGGATATGACAACTTTTGATAGGTCATTATTAAGAAAAAGATGTTTTAATTCTTGAAAATGCATCTCTTAATAAAAACACTGAAAAATCTTGTTCATGTATATGGGAATGAAGGAAGTTATAGTAATGTTGTTCAATTCCCATAAAGTTATATGCACCCCCACCTCCAGTGCAAATCACCATATTGAGATTTTCTAAAATGGGAGGAACACTGTTAGAAAAGAGAAGTAGGAAAGGATTTCTCATCAATTTAGGAATAACTTATATGAGATTTGAAGATATGAAAATTAATTCCCTTAAAATATCAATGTTTATATACTCCTTTGAAAGTATCTATGAATGCCCAGTGACACTTGTACCCCACATTAAAGATGTGTCTAGGGAGGAGGAAGGAGACTCAGGAGATGGAGTGCCCAACGACCTGATCCTCTTGCACAAACTCTTGGTCCATCTTTTCCTGTTCTTCCTTCTAACTCCCACTAGCTCACAATAAAAGAGATCCTGATCAAGATTAAAGTCTATAACACACAAAGAGTTATTCTAAATCCATAAGAAAAATATGATTACTTCAACAGAAAAAAATGGGCAAATGATATGAATAGGCAATTCACTAAAGAAGAAATACACATGGCCAATGCCCATGGAATATGTTAAAGTTACTTGGAAATCATAGATGTGCAACTTAAAATAATGAGATACCATATCAAATTGGAAAAATAATTTAATAGTGATTTAGTAGTGACTGGGAAGAGAATAAACTGGTTTAACATTTCTAGAGAGCAATTTGGCAATATGCATAAAATACCTTTTTAAAAACCTCTAAAGTTGAGCTAGCAATCCCACTTCTAAGAATTATTCTGAGGAATAACCAGAAAGATGTTAAAAAATTATGAGATTCAACCTCAAATTTTACCATATTTTTTCAGTCAAGGTTCTTGTGGTTGCAAGTGTTAGGTTGTGAGTCATCTTTCATTTGAAATGCCTCCTCTCACTGCATGCCAAGAGATTAACAGGCTTCATCCGATCAACTACTGTTTGTTTGAAAAGAGAAGCATCATAGAATGCATAGGGTTACTTCTTTCAGGGGCTCTATATGGGGTTATGTTTAGGTGCTCCATAAGATACAGAAAATGAAATAAGCATTAGCATATCTAGAATGGTGAAGAACAGAAATAACTTAAAAGCCCAATCAAGGATATAAAGTAAACTCTGACACATACAGTGAGATAATCATTTAAAAAATGTTCCTGTCAAAGACTATTTCATGACGTGAAAATATATTTGTGGTGCATTCCTATTTCTAGAAGACAAAAAACATGTTGTGAAAGAAAATAAACAGCCTAATTTCATTTACAACAATGTTTACATTTATAAAGAAAGAAAAAAAGTGATCTGGACTAAATTCCAGTTACAGGGACTCTGAATATTTGTGTGTCCCCAGCCCCAAATTCATATGTTGAAACCCTAATGTGATGGTATCTGCAGGTGGGGAATTTGAGTGGTAATTAGGTTCAGATGAGGTCATGAGGGTGGAGCCCCTATGATGGTATTAGTGCCCTTATAACAAGAGAAAGAAACCAGAACCCACCAGGGGAGGACACAGCACGAAAGAAGGTAAATCTACTGGAACCTTGATCTTGGACTCCCAGATTCCAGAACTGTGAGGAAAAAATAATTGTTGTTGTTTAAGCCACCTCATGTATGGTATTTTGTTATAGTAGCAGTAGCCAAAACTGATTAAGGCAGAAAAAAATAGATATCAACACTTTAATGGTAGAGATATTTGGATAGTGGAATTATAGATTATTTCTAATTTCTTATCTTCATGGAAACCTTTTTCTAAACTAATTACTAAACATGTGAAAGTATTCCAATAAGAAAAACAACATTAAGTTTCAGGGGTAGCTTTCCGATCTCTAAGAGGACTGAAAAGGAACATTAGAACCCAAATTCTGGATGAACTAAGGTCAAAGACTCAGTCAAGAGGCTGCAAAATATTTACCCAGTTCCTGGAGCACTGGACACACAGGGCTTTGGCCATGAGCAGCTTTTAGACCTGGGAGAGGAATTCTTTCTGATCCCCACTTTCCTCCAGGAGTATGAATGTGACGCTTAAGTCTTAAATTACATTTTACTATTTCTATATAAAGACATGTCGTTTAGGCAAAAGAAACTGGACTCAAATAGAGGACCCAAATCTGGTCTCATGGTTCACTAGTTGAGTTCTCTTAATAAAGTTACTCAACTTCTTTGAGCCTCTTTAGAATAATAACAGGTAACTTACTTTCCTCATATGGTTGTTGCGACAATTAATGAGATAATATGTGAAAGTGCTTGGAAAAGGATATTCTTATAAATATGCATGTGTGTGTGTATACATGCACACAAACTGCTCTCTCTCTCTCTCTCTCTCTCTCAAATGTCTTGTTGTTGTTTACCTAAGTGCTTTGGAAAGTGCAGATTATTACTCTTTTCCATTGGATTAGAAAGAGAAAGTTAGAGAATATTTACTTTCTGGTAAAAATAGGAGCATGGTAAGCAAGGAACATTGTTAAAAGGCAAGCCAGGGAAATAAAGGTCTCATTCATATTTAAATATTTTCCCACAATGTTTTGGACTATAATAAAATATGAGTTCTCTCTTTTAATGTTTACTGAGAAGAGGAAGACACTCTCTAAGATACTCAAATATTGGCAATAAATATGACCATTAACCACAAAGTTTGAGGGTACCACAAGGCTTGTAAAACGTGTCTGGTATAGGAAACTGTATTTGCTCTCTTGGCTATAATCTATATTATAGGAAATTATATCTGTTCCCAGGCTGAATATAAACTCTCTGCTTTGGGCATTTAGCCTACTTTTCAGTCAATAGACTCACTAGCCCAATTAAGTCCCTGTGACATATATCAGATAGGTTCTCAGAGTCCAAACACTTCCAACGCTTTGGTTCTAGCTTTCTCTCGGTAGAGCAGCTGAGATGAACGATGCTTCTAGATTTGTTTGTTTGGAAAGAGAAGCATCATAGGATAAATAAAGCACAGGGAAGTGTGATTTATTTCACATTGTTATTTGAGGTTGCATCTGGGGAGTCAGTGGGAAGTGAGAGGAGAAAAACAAACTTGTACTGTGTGAGCACGGGTTGTTGGAATATTATTTTATCCAGCATGAACCTACTTCTGTAATAATTAGTACAATTCTAAGTGCTTTGAACATAGCACAGCACTACACAGCTTGCTATTTGTATGTAGGCAGAGCTTGAGCTTCTCTTCTTCCATGTGTAAAGTGGACCCAAACCACCCTCCAGTTCCTTGCTGTGAAGCTGAGCTGTTCACAAATGCATTTGACCGACTCCCACATTATTGGCCTCCCATTAGTTTTTTAAAGAAATGATGTAATTACCAGCATTAAAAAGCTCAGGTGGTTTTTGCATGGAAATACAATACGGTGAATAAAATACATACATCGCATACATTCCACATGCCCGCTTTCCCCCACTTCCTCAGAGCTTGGGCTGCTAAAAATGCCTTTTCTAAGCTGGGCATCTAGAAGTGACTCAGCTTTTGCTTAGGCCAATCAGATGCACTCAAATGGCATTTCAAAAGCAGGCACCATGAAGGTTTCTTTGGGTTTTTCTGGAGCAGCATTCTTGTCACCAGCTTTGTGGGGGTCAAGGTGAAGTCGGCAGCGTCTTTTAAGCTGCTGTTGTTGTGTTGCCAGTGTGGACCTAGCAAGCGAGGGATAAGGCTCTGGAGGCAGCAGTCACAGAATCAGTAGCTCCCTCATCTCTAGATGGTCCCTAGAATCAACAATTCAGAGGAAGTTCCCCATCTTCCTGACCGAGGCAGAGTTGCCAGCTTCCCTGGGGGTGGGTGCTTCATTGTTCCTCTGGCCCCTCAGCCTGAAGGCCACCTAATTCCCTGTTTGAAGCCCTTTGCCCTTCGTGCTTAAAATAGCTGGAGTGGTTTCTGTTTTCTGTAACAGAACTCTAATACACAGGAAAAACGAGAGCTGGTCATATCCGGACCGGCTTTGGTTATGGTAACAACAGGCTGGTAATGAGCAGTGGGTTCAAGGCTGCGTAGATCCTACAGTAACTTAGTGCACCCTGCCCCACTCACCACCCCCAACTGGAGGCCACGCGTCAAATGCCATTTCCATTGTATTGATAACAAGAGTTTGTTTTTAACAGTCATCTCACTTTTTAAAGTGATTTTACCTTCCTGTACCCTGTCGGGATTAGGGTTTGCCATCCCGCTCATACTTACCTAACGCTTGGTTGAAAACATGTTTTGATTTCTTAAAGGATGCAATTCTTCTAATTTGAATATATCTCCCAAATATCCTCCAAATCAAAGCCAGAAAGCTGTACACCCAAACGGCATCGTTTAGGTCCCTGACAGAACTGCTCGTACTGAAACTAGTTGTTTTATTAACCCTAAGGATGTTGCTGAGTAAACTGTAATGTCACATCTATGAGGACACAGCACACAGGTTTCTTTCATGTCAAGTTTCATCTTCCTTAGAGTCATGTAATAGACCACATTCTGCTTTTTGCATTGGCTGTTAGAAAGGAGGGGCCCGAGGCCACCTGAGTGGTTGACTTCTAAGAGTGTATATGACTTCAGGCACGTCCGTGTGTACTAACCCCACTTCTCACTGGGTCTCATTGCTGCTACCCTGATTTTCTCTTCACCCAGATTTTTTTCATGCATTAAAAAGATCCTATTTTACTATGTTTGAAACCCATTTTATTTCATTTATTTTTATTTTTTTGTCCTTTATATTAAACTAAGAGGCCCGGTGCACAAAATTCGTGCACAGGGAGGGTGTCCCTCAGCCCAGCCTGCATCCTCTCCAATCTGGGACCCCTCAGATTGCAGGATGGCCTGGGCAAGGGGTTGGGGCAGATTGCAGGCCAGCCATGCCCCCATGGGGTGAGGATCCCTGCTGGGGGGTGTGGCCAGCCTGGGTGAGGGGCTGAGGGCTGTTTTCAGGCTGGCCACGCCCCCCAGCAGGGACCCTCACTCCGATGATGGCATGGCCAGCCTGGGTGAGGGGCTGAGGGCCGTTTACAGGCCCCTCCTTTAGCGGCTGGCCAGGGCGGGCGGGAAGCTTCGCTTCCTCCATCGCCGGGGTCGACCCAAGCCTCCCGCCTGCTCTGGCTAGCTCCGTGGCCGCCGCCATCTTTGTCCCACTAATTTGCATACTCACTCCTGATTGGCTGGTGGACGTCGCAAAGTGATGGTTACTTTACATATTTCTCTTTTATTAGTGTAGATGTATTGGGGGGACTCTAACAAAATTACATAGGTTTCAAGTGCACAATTCTATAACACATCATCTGTACACTGCATTGTGTGTTCACAACCTAAGTCAAGTCTCTGTCTATCACCATTTATCTCCCCTTCTCTCTTATACCCTTTGCCACCTCCCTACCTCCTGCACCTCCCCCTGGCCATCACCACACTGGTGTCTGTGTCCATGAGTTCTCTCTCTCTCTTTCCCTCTCTCTCTCTCTTTCTGTGTCTCTCTCTCTTTGCTCAATTCCTCCACCACCACCCAGCCCCCCTCCCAACAGCTGTCAGCCTGCTCTCTATCTATGAGTCTGTCACTATTTTACCTGTTATCTCATTTAGTTCATTCGATTCCACGTATGAGTGAAACCATATGGTATCTGTCTTTCTCTGACGGGCTTATTTCACTTAGCATAATGTTCTCCGGGTCTATCCATTGAAACCCATTTTAAATCCTTCTTGTGCTTTGAGGGGGAATGAATAAATATTTAGATAAACTGCCCTTATTTCCCCTGCTTTATTCCTTTTGTCTAGCAGAAAACTGTTCCTCAGTTCTCTCAGTGCTTGGACATGTATTTCTGCAAATGTCTTAACAATCAAGGCTATTCATGGGTGTGCTTGGGATTTTGCAACCTAACATTAACGACTTTAAGTGAAAGCCAAGTAAGAATGCCAGGAACTACAGATTTCTGGTAAACCAAACGGAAGATGCAGTCTTGTGGGGAAGTGAACAATTATACTTCTTTTGATGATATAAGGCCAGAAATATCTAGCATCTGATCAGAAGCTAACCTGTTTTTTCCTTCTTTAATTAAACATTTTATTTTGAGATAATTATAATTCACATGTTGTTGTAGAAATAATATGAGCAATCTTGTGTTCCTTGTAACTTTTACTCATCTTCTCCCAATGGTAATATCTTGCAAAACTACAGTACACTACCCCATCTAAAATACTGACATCCATATAGAACATTACAGAACATTGCCATAAACACAAGAATCCTGCCTGTGGCTCTTTTATGGCCACACTCCTTTCCCTCCCAACCCCAGCCTCTCCTTAACCCCTGGCAACCACTGATCTTTCTTTCATTTCTATACTTTTTTTTTTTTCAATTCAAGAATAGCTAATTTCTTTTGATGGCATAAATGTTCATTACAAGTGACTACACTGCATTTACCATCATCCTCCCCCCCACTTTGAGTCATTATTCCCTTCTCTCACCTCCTCTGTCTTGAGAAGGCCAACCTTTGAGGAATACATCCCCAGGCTCCCTGGTCCTCTGGCTTCCAATTGGATCAGCCATTGGAGGTGCTGGCAGAAGAAGGAGGGAGTGGGAGAAGAGAGAAGTGAAAGTAACTCCTAGTGCCAGCATCCTACCCTCAGGCCTCAGGAAGGGGTGGAGAAGAGAACCACTGCTACCATCAGAGAGGAAAGAATGCCCCAGATGAGAAAATGGACAGAGACTTTGGCCAGTTGAGTTGCCTGTCTTCAAGGGGTAAAGCTATTTCGGACAGTGAATTGATCACTAATGACCTTGACAGACTGAAGATTAGGGAGGGTGAGGAATCCAATACTGATTGAGATTGAATTCCTTGATCTAGCACAACTCTTTGATCTAGCAAACACTCTTCTAAATGTGTGCTCCTCAAGTTCGGTATACAGCAACATGTCAAACTCACGGCCCGTGGGCTGCATGTGACCCACAATGAATATTTTTTGGGGCCCAGTCAATATAGTGGTATGTAAGAAACATTTTAATAAAATTTCATAACTTAATTTTTACAATATCCTATTATACATAATTATTAATAATGAACTACAATGTTCATTAATGACTGATTACTATAATCATGTTGCATTCATTTCCCTTATGTGCTTTATGCACAGGCACACCATTTCTCTCCACTAATACTAGCAGTGAATATTTTAGCAACCGATTGCCACGTCATTAGTCTTGGACTGACCTGTTTGGTGTGCAGAACAGGAAATATTTCACTTTCGGAGAACAAGAAAAATAGGTTTATTTGCATTACGCTTATTAATTTGTGCAGTTATTTAGTGTCTGGTAAGTTAATGTTCAAGCAAAAATATGAATTTTTATTTAAATGTTCGATTATTTTATGTTAACGATTACTCATTTATTTCAGCCCTTTGTATTCAGTATGACTTTATCAAAATAAACCTATGTTTCTATGAAAATTGAAGCTTTTGTGTTTTTGCGGCCCACATAAACTTAAGCCTTGTTTATTTGGCCCGTGTTAGCCTTTGAGTTTGACTTGCTTGGTATACAGGACAAAGACATGAACTTTAGATAAATTCTGAGCAGATTGATTAGATCCTAAATAAGATTATGCTAACTTAACCCACCTCGGATTTATATAGAGTTTGAAGAAAATATAAATTTCCATTTAAAATGCATATGATGGAGGTAATTATTTGATCACTGTCCACTGTTTCCCAAGTATCTGTGCTGAGCTTCTCTCTTCTATGCCACTCTATTCCCCTTGCCTCACTGGAAGCCAAGGATTCTCATTCATCCTATTTAAGGGACTGGTAGGAGGCTTCCGGGTTATTAACACGGAGCAATATAGATGAAATTCATTAAAGCCTTGTGATAGACATGCATGTTCTTAGGTTGAGCAAACCACAGGAAGCAAGAGTACACCCACTGATAGAAGAAGGGACAAGGTAGCTCCTTTGCGTGTGCCTTGTGCAGTGATCTTTCAAGTGGTGATGAGTTAGCTCAGCTCCCTCCCTGCCCAACCCTGTACTGAACTCCAGCGTGCAGTCTTCTGATTTGACTAGAGGTTCCATTTCTACATCTGCTGGTCCTCTTTGGGAGGGGTGGGGCTGGTGGGTTGGCTCTTCATCTAACCTCCTTCTCTTTCTGTGTCATGGTCTCTGGGCTCCCTCAAGATGTCCTTTTGATTCTCATAAGCCTGCTTCAGAGTCTCAAAGCTGAACACGTACCATTCTTTTTTATTCTCAATCTAATTATCCTACTCTCCTTGAGATGATGTGATCATGTGAAAGAAAGTTGGAAAAAGAAAAGCACAAGATTAATTTGTAAAGATATTATCTAGTTACAATTGTACCACTGCTATGTCCTCTTAGTATTTGTGCAATTCATTCTTTTGGCCTGAATAATAGGATCCAAATACTTTTAAACAGAGGTCTTACTGGTGTTGAAGAAAAAGCTTATTTTCTATAAAGAAAATTCTCATTTTAATTTCCAATCTCTAATACAAAAAAATAGTCATTAATTACAAAAAGCACCTTCTTTTAAGAAACATTAATTAAGTTACTTCTAGGTGCCAGGAAGTTTGCTTTTCTGCCTCCCTTATGTAAAGAGAAGGTACATGGGCATCGCAGGAATTAACATACTGTTTTGTAATAAACAAGACAGTCTCTGTTCTAAGGAGCTAATATTCTGGTGGGATTTTAGTATGTATATATTCATTCATCCAGTTACTCATTTGACATGTTTTGTGAGCCCCAGCTTAACCTTTGGCACTAAACATAGAGAAGACATGGCACCTATCTGTGTAGTGAACAAATAGGCAGATAAAACAATAATTACTTTAAACGTATTTAAGGTATTTTAACAATAAAGGCCTGTGAGGGTGAGGGGGAGTCATGGAGGACTTCCCAGAGGAGGTGAGGTATGGGCTTTACTTGTGGGGATGAGTGGGAACTTATGAAGTGAGGGAGCATGGGATAGATTCTCTAGATCATGCAACACACAGACGCAAGAGCAGCAAGAGTATGTTTGGAGAAGGACAAATTGCATGAATTTAGGCCACGTAGAAAGGCTTTTGTCTACATGTAGTTCAACACACAAGAAAGAACTCAAGTTCTCTGAATTTCTGTGTTCTTTCTTTCTTAAAAATACAAGCTCGACTGTGTGAGTGTATGCCACTCAAACGATTGCTGTTATGATGAACTGCATTATGCTGAGAGACACCAGTGCCTCAGCAATGTTTCAGGGCACTGGAAAGCAGGGAAGTGTCAGGGGTGGGCTCCAGCAGTGAGATTGCTTGGGAATCCAATTTTTTTAAAATACTGTGGTAGGTCCTGCTCTGGGAACTCTAGTTCAATCTTGCAGTTGTTTGCGACATAATATAGCCGTATCTCTGTAGTAGGTCAACTACCCATATTTGGTGAAATCCATCTCAAGGCTACTGGCAAATAGCACTGTCAAGGTTTAACTCAACTTTTCCTCTACTAAGCGGGAAATGATTTTGGAAAGAGAACACTTATGAAAGAAAAGTTTGAAAAACAATTTCCTTCAATGCAAATGATTAATGAAATAAAGTTTTTATTCATTCCATCTGTAAGCACCCTAGGGCTCTATACTGAAGCTCACATTCTTGAATCATTTGATTCTTTTATTTTTTAAATATTTTTTATTGATTTCAGAGAGGAAAGGAAAGGGAGAGAGAGATAGACACATCAATGATGAGAGTCATTGATTAGCTGCTTCCTGCACCTCCCCCCTCACCACCCCACACTGGGGACAGAGAGCCCGCAACTGCAACTGGTATGTGACCTGACTGGGAATCAAACTCTGACTTGGTTCATAGGTCAACACTCAATCACTGAGGCATGCTGGCCAGGTTCATTTGATTTTTTAGGGCAAACCCTACTTCCCTGCTCCAATCCAAGCAGAAAGGTATGATGCCGGACTCTAATCACTGGTTGAATTAAGATCAGAGTTATGAATTCAGCTCAAGATTCCAAATGCTAGTGTCCTCCTTTACACCTCAGTACTCTGAAAATGGCAAACAGACACAGAATAAATGCATACCCTCTGTTTGTTATACTGACAATTGTTTAAGGAAGAATTGCCATTTCTATAAATGGAAATGCAAGAAAAATGGTATCATTGACTGTTTTTAACCTACAAGTCTACTTGCTTCAAAAGGTCATCACAATCTTTTGCTGTGCTTTGGTTTTGAAAATAATTCTTTCATTAAACTGGAGAAATATTTTTAAAGTATTGAAATGTATAAACCATGTATAACAAAGTTTGAGCAGTTGAACCTTGGAAAATTAAGGGCAGGAATGCAATTGAACTATCAGTGTCTAATGCTGTACTCATTTTCTGAACATTTCAATCAGAAACTAACATCAGGTTCTGAATTCATCTGCTAGGAGAAATCTAGGGAATTTATTTTCAGAGTGCATTTTTTCTTTGCAAAATTCAGTTTAGCTTTTTGCTCCTGGTGGCTGACTTTTTCAAACAGAAAGCTCTGTACCACACATTTGAAGTTAGGGTACAACTGTACGGGCAATTACTTTACAGATGTTCTTTGCTGAACAGCATTTTTTATTTTTTACCCATGTACAACACTTACAAGTTATTTGCTGAAAAGATCTCAAAAACATTATCAACGTGTAGGTTGCCATAGTGAACAAACACCAATTCAGGAATTGCTCTTTTATAGCGTAATCTGGCCTAACTCGCTGTAGACAGTTTTATATATTTAGTGCCTTTCCATTTTAATTAAAGAGACCTTGCGGTCATTCCTTGCTGCCCTAAGGTCTCCTGCAGCCTTATTAACGATGCTGCATGGGTTTTTGTGTTTGTTAAAATAATTTTACTTAGAATCTTGTCTTTTAGATACAAAGAAATCTCAAGACAGCTTGTAAGCACTGTCTAAATCAGTGGTTCTCAACCTTCCTAATGCCGCGACCCTTTAATACAGTTCCTCATGTTGTGGTGACCCCCAACCATAAAATTATTTTCGTTGCTACTTCATAACTGTAATTTTGCTACTGCTATGAATTGTAATGTAAATATCTGATATGCAGGATGTATTTTCATTGTTACAAATTGAACATAATTAAAGCATAGTGATTAATCACAAAAACAATATGTAATTATATATATGTTTTCTGATGGGCTTAGGTGACCCCTGTGAAAGGGTCGTTCGACCCCCAAAGGGGTCGCGACCCACAGGTTGAGAACCGCTGGTCTAGATGATCATTGATATTCAGAAAGCCACCTTGTTTGTGATTATTTGGTACAGGACAAGGGTCACAACCTTCTGTTCCTACAGCAGCCAGCAGATACCCCCAGGATGTGAGGCAGGCTGGGTACAGACTAAGGCCATCTGAGAAGTGCATGTCCCTGCTAAGGAGAGCAGGGCTTCTGAATTCTGGTTGGCTGTAGCCATACAGGAAACTGAGTCTGAAATGCTGTACTTCCTGTATTTGCTGACTCTTCTAGAGAACCCAAAACTTCTATTTCTATCTGAAATCTTTGGATTAAAAATAAAAATTCCATGTGGGCCAAATGCCTGCAGGTTACCTGTTTTCAACCTCTGCTATAAACCTGTATGGCTTCATTGCTTTGCTTGTTTAATAAATAGACGAGGATCCCCTTCGCCATGGACTATGTCTTATCAACTCTGGTTTCCCCAAAGCCTGCAACTGTGCCTGGCACATTGCAGAGGCACAAATAGTAGTTATTAAACTGAACTGAGCACTGAAGACATGAGGGCCAGAGAAGGGTTCTTTGTTTGTTTGTTTATATAAACTTACTAAATCTGGACGCTTTGGAAAGTTAAACATTCACAACTATTACAGCTGTGTCCATTCCAGGCAGAGCAGTCCTTTTAACCACCTGGAGACTCTGAAGCTTACTTCTTTCTTTGTATTTTGTGAGAAGATTAGGTTTGGCTTTATGTACTTCCATGGGAAAAAAAAAGATGCACAGAGGGTCTTAAATAATTTATATAAGAAAATGGAAGGAACAGGTATTACGTGAAATCTCATTGTTACTTGACTTATTAATTTTTTGGGACTGAATAAAAAATTATTTTGGTTTAGTCAGAATTTACTCACAAAGTGAGAACTGAGGAAAGCTTTCTTTTTGCCTTTGGACCTTTGGAACATGTATTGAAATAAAGAACTGGGGGAATTTCTCCTTTATCCCAAGCTCCTCTAGCACCTCTGAAGCTAGATGATGGACCAATGATTCAGGAATACGGAATATAGGATATAAAAAGCCAGTGACCGTAACAGCCATAACAACCATAACAACCAGTCGCTATGACTCCCACTGTGGCCAGCGAACCAGCCCGATCAGGGGGTGGGGCCTCTAGCCAACCTCCCAGCGCCTCCCCCTGCCAGCCTGCCCCTGATTGGACTCTCCCACCCCAATTAAGAGGGGGCTCCCTCCCCTCACCCCCCACCCCCCACCCTGGCCAGCTTGGACC
>NW_005356905.1:1798117-1821547 GCF_000412655.1 Myotis brandtii | reverse complement strand
ATCTCCTGCAGCCCCTCCCCCCACCCAGCCCCACCCCAGATCAGCCCCCCAACCCTGATCAGGGGCAGAGCCAGCCGGCCAACCACCCATGGCCCCTCCCCCATGCCACTGGCTCCTGATCGGCACTCCCCACCCCATTCGGGGGCGGGGCTGGCTGGCCCATTGCCCACAGCCCCTCCCCATGGCCAGCCCTGCCCCCAATTGGCCCCCAACCTCAATCAAAGGTGGGGCCCGCTGGCCAATCGCCCGTGGCCCCTTCCCCCAGCCAGCCTGGCCCTGATTGGGGCAGGCCAGCTGACCAACCTCCTGCCATCTCCTCTGCCTGACAGGCCCAGCCCCGATCCACCCTGATTGGATCCCGCCTATGCTCAAATTCGTGCACTGGGCCTCTAGTATAACAATAAAAGTCTATCTAAAATAAAAAATGTAAAGATCCATAATTTCCTCTCTAGATAGCCATGACCATGAGAGAGAGTCTGGTATACATTCTAGAAGGATATATCAAACGTTGAGAAGATTCCAGGTCTAGTGCTTAACATTGCTATATTAATTCTCATAGCATCTTAATGAGGCAGAAACTACAGGCATCCTTATTACAGAAGGAAGCTGAGTCTCAGAGAGGTTAATTAGCTCAAGATCCAACAGTAGGAAGTAGCCGTAGGTTAAACTCTAGGTTTTTTGATTACCATACCATATCGTACCATACATACAGCCTGTAACTTGCTTTTCCTCCCTTTTCTTTTGATTTACTTTTCTAAGTACTGCATCTTTTTCAATGCATAGTATTTCCACCTTTACAAACAAGAGAGCAATGGATACCCACATACACACACCTGAACTCTTGTTCAATTATTTACTTGAAATGCCTAGTTGTATTATTACATCAATTATTTTAAAAAATTATGTTAAGTATTTTTTATTCTATAATGCATCTGTCCTTATTCCATGCCATTAGTTTATTGGAGAAATTGAGTCATTTGTGGTTGGAGAAACTGGATCACTTGCCTTATAAAATATTCTATATTCAGGATTTGGTTGATATCATTTCTTGTGACATTTCTCTATCCCTTCTATTTTCTGAAAACCAGTGGTTAAAATAGAGTTTTTATTAGGTTCAGATGCATGTTTTAAAGCAAGAAGACTTTATAAGAGCCAGTGTGTCTTCTGATGAAAACAATCCACTTACTTCTGATGTTTCACTTTTGGTTAAGATTGCAAACCTTCGAAACAGTGGGCATGGTGACCTGTGAAGTTTCATCACGTGAAGCCAGATAGCCTGGCATTACAGAACACTAGCAGCCAGACACGTGTTGTGTCTCCTAGTTGTAAGGATCAGGCCCATGAGATCTCTGCCTAGTACATCTTTTCCACCTCTCATTCCTTCTTTGACCGATTTGGGGCACCTCTGTCATGTGCCTCTCATGAGCCACTGAGAGAAGGGTCAGCACAAACCACATGAACCTGTTTCCTGGGATCCATTTCCACTGTCTTACAGCTGTTTTCACTCCATTTCTTTGTGCCACCACGAGGTACTGTTTGAAGGAGAATTTCCACATAATCCTTTTGTGCCTGGCCTTAGTGATGAAGACCTGGAGAAAATTCTAAGGTTCTACAGGGTAGCAAGTCACTGTACATTTTCCCATGTCCATCTTTGCCTCTCCCCTTGAACATGATACTTCATGTAGCCCGATAACCACAATTTGAGCAGCCCTCCAGGGCAATTTTGTTTTTTCCCTCCTTGCTCACCTCTCAAGTCTACATTTTTGTGACTAAATATCCCTGTTGGCTCTATTCAACGCTCCTCCTAGAATGCTACCTGCTTCTACTGGGTTCACTACAACCCTCAGAGTGTGACCCAGCCAGAAATCAAGATATAACACAGTGGTTAAGAGAATAGGTTCTGGAGACAGGCAGACCTGGGGTTGAAATCAAGCTATATGGTGTTTTCTAGTTGTAAGATTATCAACATATACAAGTATAAATTTCATGTTCTATAAAATGGAGACATTAATTTTTATTAGATATGGTTATTGTGAAGATTAAATGAAACAGAACAAATGCCTACACCAAAGCCTCCCTCATGGCAAAAGCCCAAAGAAGTGAGGCATTATTTTTGGTGTTATCATATTCCCATAATCATGCTAAGTCTCTAGACCTTTAGTTTCCACTGGTACGGAGACATAGTTTGTCAAAAACTGATATTTAATAGTGAGTAGATATAATAATAAAAAATGAGACAAAGTGAAATTTAATAAAGCCTACATAGTTTAAAGTAATAAAATGTTCCTGAGGGTAGAATAATAAAATTAAAGACCTGGAAGGAAATTTAAGAACTACGAAGTCCAATCTCTCACTTTATAGATGAGATGACTAAGGCCCATACGGGTTGACTGATCTTCTCTAAGTTCCTCTACCTGCCAAGCAGGTACACTGCAATATGAACCTATGTCTGACTTGGGCCAGGATGTTTTCCCCCCATGATGCACTCACCTGATAATGAATGACATGAGATGTATCTTTTTGGCTTTGAATTAATAACTGGGATTATGATGCAAAAAGTAGGGGAGGGGGAATCTGAGTTGTATCTCCTAAGTTTTCTAATAAAATGAAAGAATCAAGAGAAAAAGAAAATAGAGGTGTTTAAAGAATAATGGGACATATTCTTTGATTAGTTGAGCCAATATCCATTACCATTGTGGGCAGACACTGCTATGATTCAAAGAATCTATTCCTATATTTAAATGCTATGTTCAATAAAAGAACAAAAAGCTTCAAAGAGTTCCCTTTGAGAATAATTGCCACATTACCATGATAATATGCAAGAGGAGTTTTGTTGTATCCCCACATTTCAGCTCTGTGAGGGGAGCAAGTGGAAAATGGAAAGCAAGCCACCATGACAGGCCATTGCTGAAAGGAGGCTCCCATGGTGCCAAGGGTGCACGTTAAAAGTTGTTCATTTTTCATTTCTCTTTAACTGTCCCTTGAATCTCTTTGTTTCTGGCTAATTATTATGCATACACAAATATGATTATCAAATTTTAATTGCACCGTCAGAGACACTATACAAATGATGATAATAAAACAGCATTTGCAATCTGCTTTGGTAATTTTTGGACTGTAACTGTGCCTTAATTTGTACAAATGAAATGTATTTCATTTATCTTCAAAGTAGTTATTATTCCACCCAACTTTTAAGATTATCTATCCCAATACTGCTTTCCTAAAAACTTGGCTGATGTGTATCAATACCATAACAATTTTAATATTTTATATTTAGGCAGTTTTTCAAATTAGACTTGGTTGTATTTCATACTGTTCATTCATTTGTTCATTCAATCATTCATTCAGTTATTCTGACTTTTCCTAGTGAAGGGTAGCAAAATGTGTCACCCTGTAGTGTGACTTTTTGGCATTATAACTGATGAACTGATTATTTTGAGACACAGGGGAAGCTTTGAAAACAGAGAAGGGGTTACCCTTTTATAAGAAATTAATATTTATAAATGAAATCTCCATTTGTAAGGGTCTCCTCCCCCCCCCGACTCTCTCTCCCAGGATGAGAAGGATAACTTTAAATCAGCAAAACTCTTATCCATGGAGACTTAAGAGAACTTAAATCTGCATAACAAGTCCTACTTTCCATTGTCATCTTCCATAACTGGCTTCCTCCACACATTTATTTTTATTTTATTTTCTTAAAATGGTATTTGGCCTGAATTCGAGTTATTCATTTTTCCCTTGACATTTCCCAAGTATACATGAGGTATACGTATTAATAAACCTGTTTGTTTGTGGTTTTTTTTTTTTGTTAATCTATCTTTTGTTAGAGTGGCCCCATCCAGAGAAGTTAGAAGGATGGAGAAAGTTATTTTTTCCTTTCCTACAATGGGAAGAGAGGCATTCCAGGAGAGGAATGTTAGCTCATGTGAAATAATGGAGGTGTAAACCAGCAGGAGAAATAACACGAGCTACACACTGTTCTATGGGTGGAATAAAGAGTGCATGGGTGGATGGCAGGTACTGGAAAAGGAAACTACAAATGTAGGCAGGACCTGGTCATAAACCATGTGTCATAAACCAAGGAGTTTGAATGGTATTCTGAAAGATGTAGGGACTCAGGCCAGGAAGTGACATGCCTTTTGGAAAAAAAGTACCACAGTTGCATTCAGAGAGATGAATTCGATGGGTGGAAGTGGAGGCAGAAATGTGCTATGTGGTGATGGGTGGTGGTAGATTTGACTAATCAGTGGGGTGGGGGATAAAGGCAATAATTCAGGCCCACAGTGATAAGAACCTGAGTAAGGCAGTGGCAGTAAAGATGAACCCATAGGGCTTGGTGATGGAGAGGACAAGGAAGGATTATGGAACAGGGAGGGTTTGGGATCATCCAGGTGAATGTCTGGATGGTGGTCTCTTCACTGAGAGCTCAGGTTGGTTTGGGGTGAAGATGAAGAAGGTAATGGGTTGTATGGAACAGGGAAACATTTACCGGTACCAAGTGATGCAATGAGACGAATAGTGGCTACATCCTCATACCCAACCACAAAGCTTATTTAACTAGAATGTAGCCAAGGAGGCTGAAATACGAGCCCCAAACTAATTTCTGAAGCCCCATCAAACTCTGAACTATTCAGAGACAAAGCCACAGGGTGCCTTGGGTCTTAAACACTTCCAAACCCTCAGTGAGAAGAGGGATGAAGGCAGGAAAAAATGAAACTAAGTGTGAGGTGGAGCAACTGGGTGGTTCTAGGAGTAAGAGGCTTAGGAGGCAAGGGTGAGGTGAGAGTTGGGACCACATGGCAATTTATTTGGCAACTGGAATGGACAGGAAGACTAGGAAGGAAGGAGGACACTGGAGGAAGGCTCAGTAGGGGTCAGGACCTTGGAAAGCAAGATGATAGCCTGCGATGACATGGCAGTGGCCATTTTAAGTGTTTGGTAGCTGCAAGTGGGCTACGAGTGGAAGTCTTTCTCTAACACTGTTCGCTATGCTGTGGGTTCTTGTTAAACCTCATTCAAGGTGTTTACAGGCCAGCCTAGGGCCCCAGTGCCCAGCATGGCCCTTCGCATATGGCAGATGCTCTATAAATATTTGTTGGATATATTGATGAAAGAACACCAAAGGTATAATAAGTGGTTTTATTTAGGAAGAAGTATTGCCATGGAAAACAGGGAAGCAAAACTTCACTAAGCTTTAGAGTAGTCCTGATGGAGCTTGTCTTGCATGGGGTGGGGAAGACAAGTCTTCGAAATAACTTGATGGCCTGTTAATTGCACTACACAGTAACCAGTCAACTATGGGACCTGGTGTGATAGATACATTGAGCCTGGTGTGATATATACACGGAGCCCAATCAACTAATCTATCAAGAATCACAAAGCAATTGAGAAGCTCAGTTGGAAGGGACGGAGGTGTTGCTGTGTGAACCTCAGACACTTGGTTTCAAGGCAAATCTAGCTGAAGTATTCCCTTATTCCATCAGCCTAGTTTCTGGAATTAGCATTGTGCTCAAGAGAAGACATTTCTCACTTGAATCAATGAGAAGACTATTGCTCAGCCATAAACTTAGGGAATCCAGGTTATTTCACATGGGGTCATTTGATTTTTTAACTAAGTAGTTGGTCATACTTTTCATTACAGAAATATTTAAGTACAATGAGTGGAAGTGGAAAGCCCTGAAAAAAGCTCTGTTGATTTTAATCTTAAAGGTTATATATAGGGTGTCCCCCAGAAATGTATATACACACTTTGAATAATTATAAAGGTGGTGTTTATTAAAATACATTTCATTTTAAAAATTGAGCAATCAGCTGTTAAAGTGTATATACATTTTGGGGGGACACCCTGTATATCATTCCATGATAACAAGGAAAACCCAGTTCTTACAGATAGTACCCTATCCACATACAGGGGTGTGTGTGTGCCTATATTCACCTATTGTACTCACCACAGGCCTGAATTTACTAGCACTGGCTGAATAAAGTACAATATGAGAATTCAAGCAAGACAGAGCTGTAGTTGCTGTGGAAACCATAGCACTGATCTTCATGACACACATACCCTGAGCTCTAACATTCTGTAAATAACAATGGATGCATTCACATTTTGGAAACAATTTCTAAAACTTATTTACTGAACTATTTTAAAATGGGAAAGTTTCATAGCTTTTGTTTTATAAATTTGAGCTTTAGGTGAATTTTTCCTAAATCTCTAAAAATTGGAGGATTTTTGTTGTTGTTTGCTTTAAATGCAGATATACAGGATAGATGCTGATCCATTGTAGGGATGTGGGCTCTATCTAAAGTCACAATCAAGAATATGCAAACAAAATCCTGGATATCTCTGTACTCTTAATGCTTTTTCCAGTTGGTCTTTGGGCACATTTCCATTCTAGCTGAAATAGTCACGGTACACTCTAGTCAAACATTAATAGCCAGAGTGCCGAAAGTGGCAGCTCAGTTACATATGATTGGGATCCTATTATCCTTTCTTATAATGTTATTTACTTGGGCTACACCACAGACTGCTGGCAGGAAAATCATCTCTGAATTTCTTTCCAAATATAAAGTTGGCAGATGTCAACTACTCTCTCTCTTTTCATATTGATTATTGTCTTTTTAAATTCCAGAAATTCTATTTGACTTTCAAAATTGCTTTGACATTTTTTTAGATCACTCCTTTCAGATATTTTTTTCAAGTTTAAAAAATTTTTTAAATGAAATAAGCATTTTCTTTCAATAGTCTGAGTGTGAGAATCTAATGTCGGAAGTTCCCAAGAGTCTGATTCTGTTGTCCTTCCTGCTGCTTCTTGCTCATGGTGCCTTGTTGCTTTGCGTGTGGTTACCTTTGACTCTGTGCTGCTCTGTGAGACTTCTCAAAGGCCCAATAAGATGAAGTCACCTCCCTCTGGAGAAGGTTTGCCTTTGCTTCTTTGGGGGACTTAGGCATCTTATCAGCCTGGTACCACTCTAAACCAGATATTTTGGCAGTACACAAATGTGGGGCTGTGTATTTGGGCTTCAGTGTTCCTATGGTTACAGTTTCTCAGGGCTGGGTTTCTTTTTTCTCCTTCTCTTGCTCTGCTCTGTCCTGGGCAAAGCAAGTCTTTCTGTGGCTCTCTGAGGTGGATAGGGGGAGGGGGTGCCTCTGGTGTAGCCCTTTGGGTTCCACCTTAATATGGGGCTCTCCTATTATAGTCTCCACATTTCGGGGGCTTTGGGGTCTGGTTTCCATCCCTCTCACCCTGGGAATCCATGGAAGCCACAGCTGTTTCATAGACCAAGTAGGCAAATGGCCTTGGAACAAAAGCAGCTTCCAGTGCTTGGCCTACTTTTCCGTGTTCGCATTAATTCTAGGTTTTGGCCTGGGAATGCCTTACTATTTTTGGTTTATTAATGTTTTTAATAAAGACGAAACATATTTCATTCAGTATTTTTAGTAATTTTCAGTAGGAGGATTGGTTTGAATAAATTAGCTCAGCATTGCTGAACGTCACAAGTCATACCTGAGTTCTGTGAGTGTGAAATTCACACTCACTATATTGATAGTGCAGCGAGGAAAATAAAAAGTATTCTGAACTCCAGAAGGGACAAAGGGAACGGATAGAGTAATATTTTCCCTTTTTAAAGTTCCTCGCAGTTTTTGCAAGTAGAGCAAATCGGTTAGGTAAGTTTGGGAATTGAAACAAGCGCTTTTCATAAGCATGGGAGAGCTATTTACGAAGAAACTGTGGGAAAAATGGAATGGTATGTTGAATCAAGAATTAAAGAACTGTAAATAACTGTCATTTATTTTTTCCCTTAAATTTTGGTGTATTTTTCCCCTCAAAATTTTTTTTCTAAACAGAACCTGAAACATAGGTTGGAAACAGATAAAGACACTATTATTCATAATAAATGTTTAAACAACCAGGAAATAAGAACCCTTTACTATAGGCTTTGACATGAAGACATGAAATAACTTTCTTATGAATTTTGCATCATGTTTACTATAATGGATTTAATGATTTCACTAATTAAAAATTAGTAAATTCTCATTCTGTGGAAGGATGCAAAACTAATGAGACAGAGTTCCTATTGTGGGACTTATCATTTTTTGGGGGAAGACATGCACATAGAAAGGGGCAGACACTTTGCTCTGCTTTGCGTCATACTGTATTTCCAGGGCTGAGGGCAGGTCCTGCTATACAGGGGTGGCTCAATACATATTTGTTGCATGGAAGAAATAACTGACATGGGTATAATGTAACCCGTTGGGAAGAAAACTGACCCCACTTGCATCCCTGAGGTTGGCAGGTTAGGTAGGAACAGCTGCATCTTGAGGAAGGTTTTGAAGTTTGAGGGATGGACCAGCGATTATTGACAAGAAAGCCTTGAAGCGGGCAAGAGGTGAGGGGGTTTCGTGCGAAGGAAATAAAATGTTTGCAGACAGGGAAGACATATAGTAGATCTAATCTAGGACGGTGTTTTTAAAACATTTTTCTATGCTCCAGAGTCTTATCTTCAAATGAATTTTATGAGGAAGCACTAGTGGAGCTCTGATTGGAATGGAGATGGAAAGCCCTTAGGTCCATCGGCCACCCTGTCTCCCCAGAGGCAGCCCCTGTGGCCCTCTCCAGCGCCTCCAGGGCTCTGTGAGCACAGTCTGAAGGCAGCTTAGGTTGGCCCAACTGGACAATTGGCTGGGGGAGCAGCTGGGAAAGGCTAGTGAGAGGGCATTGGGAGGGCAGAGGGAAGGCCTTGCGCCATCAAGGGATAGGTCTAAACACAATGAGGTGACCCACAGGAGCCATGCCAGGTTCTCATAGAGGGGATGGCATGATATGTCCAGGACCTTAAGGGAGAGTACTCCAAAAACAATTAAAGGAAAACACAAGGGCAGGAAACCAGCTGAGAGGCAGCCGCAGTGACCCAGGCAAGGGTCTGAGGCTTTAATGTTTAAGTGAATTATCGAGGCAGCTTATTTAAATGCAGATTTCTAAATCCCACTTCCAGAAATTCTGCTCAATAGGTTTGAGGTGGGGCTCAGGGATATGACAAATCTGATGCAAGATCAAAGTCACAGAAATACAGAATAATTGAATATTTTTCACTTCTACTTTGCTTCTCTTGGTCACTTTTATAGTTAAAGGTATAACAGGAATAAAAAGGAAGGAACTACTTAAATCAAAACCATCTTAAATTGAAGGCATCAGTGGACTATACAAATAGAACAGTGATTTGACTGTCACTTGTGAAATTTGAGCCCAAAGGAAATTTTATGGGGTGTGTGTTGATAGAAATAACTCCAGTTGCCAAGGGACCCAGAACAAGTAAGGTCATGCTCAGAGGCCATGCTTTGCCTGGTGTGCTTAGGTCACCAGATAAGTTCCAGTCATTTTTCTATGATACTGTCTTCAGGTCATGTCTAGAAGTGCCTAGCTTCCTCTAGATTTTCCAAGATTAAGCACATACCAGCTGTTCTCTCTCATGTTGGTGTTCTCTCTCTCTCTCTCTCTCTCTCTCTCTCTCTCTCTCTCTCTCTTCCTTCCTCTCAGGCAAGGATTACTAATAAAAGACAAAAACAAAAAAGAAAAGTAAAGAAATGTCACCCGAGAATTTAATTTCCTCTTCATTATCATTAAAAAATTTTTTTTCTTCCTCCTTCTGTGGGAACCCAAACATTCTACATAATAATAAGTTCAGGAAAATGCTGCTATGCTTACTTCCTTCATCAAAGAAAACCCCAAACAAACACCCCAAAGCAATTTCTGATTAAATTGTGCAAACTTCACTTGCTGCAGAGAGGAGATTAACACCCTTGTGCACAGACCACGAGTGGCACATAATTAAAATGTGGTTCTGCAGGTCAGGAGACACTGAGGGATGAGTGACCATTCTTTGATGCACACTGTACTTTGCTGTCTTCTTTCAGAAAAATTGGATGAGTGTATTACGAGGCCTAACTTCTGAAAGTTAATATTTAAAAAATATGTAGCTATATACTGGTGTTAGGGTCTTTTGTCATCATGATATAAAATAAAAATAAAGTTAAAAATATAAAAAATATAAAAAATAATAAATAAAAATACTTATTTTGACAATGAGCGTTCAGAAGAGAACCAAGAATACTATTCTTCCTGAGTCATGCTATTCAGGTTTTCTGTGGAAATCCTCAGAAAAAGTTATTTATTGTGATAAATAACTTTCATTATGTGTTAGGCAAAGCATGAGCTAAGTATTTTAACATATTTATCTAAAACCACTGCATGCCTACTATGTGAAAAATCCCTATTTTCATGGGGTTTGTTCTAATAGGAATATAAAGAATGAAGCAGAAAAGTAACTAGAGTATACAGTGTGTCCCATCGTGGTACATGCTAAGAAGAAAAATAAAGCAAGGAAGGGAGATGGGCAATGTGGGCGGGAAGATCTCCCGGGGAAAGGTGGCACTTGAGTAAATATCTGAAGGAGGGTGGCCGGTGGATCTCTGGGGTGCAGGACTCTGGGCAGAGGGACCGGCAAGTGCAAAGACCCTGGAGGGACGATGCCTGGGGTGCTGGAGACAGAGACCGAGGCTGGTGAGGGAAGGACAGTAGGAGACAGACAGCAGGGCATCAGGAAAATGTTCGCTTCCACAAATGGGTGAACAATGTGGACTTCCCCTGAGCCCTGTACTTCTGGAAAACAGTGACAGTTGAAAAACACCCCTCCCCTTTTGTGTTCTGGGAATGAATGGCTTACTGCAAAGAACCACCCTTCCCGAAATGACCTGAGAAGGCACACGGATGACCCCCTTGTGTACTTACGACAGAGACAGACAGACACTCCAAATTTCCATTCTTTGTCTCATAAATGATTAGCTTAACTGTCCCCTCAAAACTAGCTAGACACAGAGGCAAACATTCCTTGTTCCTGACTGCCTGAGACTCCCCGATGACAGAAGCATCCAGCTGGAAAGTCAGTTGCTCATAACTTGTCTACTCCTCTCTATACAAGTCCAAGGCAAAACCACGCTGCCAAGATGCTCTGATTTTCGGATCTGGAGTGCTCTCCCGATTGCATCTGAGAGAATAAAATCAATTTCCTTCCTTGTTCCATTTTTGTCTTTGACAGGGTATTAGATATATTATAAGCCCATTCGCAGGATTTTTCTTCCCCTTTGTAACACATGTTTGCCAACAAGCCTTCTCTAAATTGAAAAGTAACTCTCTTGGGTTAAAATCACCTTCATGCAGGCTTGAAGAGCAGAGACAGTCATGATTCAAGCTTAATTACTAGACTCTAAAGTTACACTCTGTGAGAATTAAACTGGGAGTTAGAGGAAATAGTTCATCAATAGAATCCTTTGGGCAATGTTCAGTATTGAGAATGTAAGTTTGTCCTCTGCATTGCCAGCCAATGTCATTGACTTAATAAATAATAAATTAAGTTTAATTAGTTTATTTCCTTTTATTGGGATATTTATTATATGGGGTATTGGACTATATTGGTCTTCATTATAAATAGATAAATTATAAAAAGAAAAATATATTTTATTAATGTCAATACATTTTTGTTGATAAAAATTTCTGCCAATAAAAAAGTAAAGTTTCTTACCTACTTTGTTCCTAATATATGTCCACAATAGCTGGCAGCTGAAACTACTCACTTTGTTCAACTAGGGTGTTTTGAAATAGTAATTGTACTCAAAATGATAAGAAGAAGCCTATCAATCATTCATACCGTAGTATGAATTAGTGTCTGCAGACTTTTTCTTTCACTTGAATAAAATCATCTTCAATGAGGAAATGGGACTTTGTAAGAAAGTTGTGAGTGAAGAGAACAGGACAATTTATGGGAATGCAGGCTTGAGTGTAAATGCTATTCTGTAGTGGAAATGTTGGGTAATTAGACATAGCACAAAACCTATGAGTGCAAAAGAGAAGATGAGATGCACATAAAAGATAGATAGTATTTTTTTGCTAATATTCCCGCCTCAATTCCTAGAACTTTCACAGGTTTGTGAACTAATTAGAGTAATAGAAACATATCGGATAAAGGTCCTTTCAAAGATGGACCTTGAGCAAATACAGATGTACACCTTGAGAATTCTCTGTGTCCAGTATAACTGAGGGCCCAAGGGGGGATCAGGAAGCAGACCTGCAGGTCATGCACACCCAGGTGATGCTATAAAAAGAGGATTGCCACCAGAACTGGAGATCTGCCTAGCCACTCCCACTCTCTAACATGGTTGGGCCCCAGGATGTGAGTACAGATGGAAGGCCCACATACCATATGTCAAAATCTTCAGAAGTTGTCAATTAGGCTGGTAAGCTGCTAGATAAATATATTCTCTCTTACTATCTTAACAAACATTAGGTTTTGTCCCACCAAAGGGACACAATGCATACCATTGTCTTAAACCTACTGAAGATTAGGTTCAAATTTAGGACTCAGCCAGGCAGGGAGAGCTGGCTCCCTGGTCCTCAGCTTGCAGGGGCTTTGTGTATATGTGTGTGCCCCTATTATTCTATATTCAAATTCTGTTCACATCCATGCCAATGGCTCCTCCTCCCCAAGTCACTCTGTGGGCCTCTGAGCATGCACACTGGTGGCAGAGGACGTGGGGTAGAAGCCTGTGTAGGTCCGGGACGTAGGCTTGGGATCACTTGAGCAGGGAATTCCCGGGTCCTAGGTACACTGATCATCGCCTAGAAGGGGAGGGGGCTTGGGTTCCAGGGGGACATCAGACCCCTCAGTCCCTTGAACTTCTTGCTCTGGAAGGTGGGGAGGTGGCTAGGAGTGTGGCTAGAGGATGGCCAGAGAGGGTCCCTCTAAAGCATGTGGCCCTTCTTGCCAGGGCCTAAGGGCAGTGCTGTTGGTAGGTCTAACCTTACTGCAGGCATGCCTCTATTTGTGTGTAGTATGTTTGTATATGTAGTAATTGCTAATTAATGAATTTTTATTCCATAATGTGGATTTAGTTGTTCACAAGGAGTCCTTATTATGAATTCTTTAAGATCTGGAATTGCAAGACTTCCTTTGAGTTGCAGGGAGGCTGCGTGGCCAAAGGATGGTGGAGCTTGGAGCACACAGGCCAGGTAAAAGCTCTCTTGCAGAGTACTTTTCCATAAGCATTCCACCGTTCCACTCCTGACTGCACCTCTTGACACCCACCTTTTGAGGGTCTTCCCACAGCTAGAGATACTGACAAGATACTGTTTTATCCAGGAAACTCCATGTGCTAAAGGAATGTCTACTTGAAGGCTCAAAGTTCCAAGCATGATCTGTATTGTTTGTTTTAAGGGATCTAAAAAAAATTTTTTTTAAAAAAATCCTCACATGAGGATGTGTTTATTGATTTTAGAGAGAAAGAGAGAGGGAAATATCAATGTGAGAAAGAAACATTGATCAGTTGCACCCCAACTGGGGATCAAAACCGCAACTCAGCCAGGACTGAAAAAAAATTATTGTCGCATATTCAAGCCACATAGATAATATTCTACGTAATGAAAAAACAAACTCATCGTTAAGGGAGCTCCCTAAAGCCTTCACTCTGACAGTAAAATAGACCTTCCTGAAGTACTCAAGGAGTTTAATTTGTTAAACAGTGATTAGCTATGACTTAAATAGAAGATTCTTTGAAGAACTGAACAGAATGACACTGTTTATTGTCAGCATAATCTGAGTAATTGACTACTCTCGAACTTCCATGTAGATAGAGGAACTGCCACCTGTTTCCTTAGGGAGACTATTTTTGAGAGGAATAACTATAAAGGGTAAGCCCTTCTAGAGCAGCGATTTTCAACCGTGTGCCGCAAGAATTTTTAAAACATCAATACCTGACTATTTAGTCAGGGGCATGGACCTCTTTTCCCTTAGATTGGGGGAAAAAAATGATAACAGCTAACACAATAGCTGCCCAGTGTGAATGAATCAAAATTACCCCTATATTTTTGTCAGATCGTCAAAAAATGTAATATATTTTTTGGTGTGCTGCAGCATTTTAGTAATTAGTGTATGTGTGCCATGAGTTGAAAAAGGTTGAAAATCACTCTTCTAGAGCCTAGTACCCACTCCATACCCACAGCAGCACTTCAAGTCCATGTATAAATATGAACACACACCTCGGGCTTGAGACCTGACTCTAAGTTCTCCGCCGTGGACAAGAGGGGCAAGGCATCACTACTCTCTGCACAGTGTATTTATTTATTTAGTTAGTTACTTATTTATTGTTGACAGTATTACAGATGTCCCCCATTTCCCCCCTTTCCTCCCTCCACCCAGCCCCTGCCACACCCCAGGCCTTCACACTATTGTCTGTGTCCATGGGCTATGCCTTGAATCTTTTCATAGATTTTAATTTCCAAGTAGGAGGGTTTCTGTTTTCTCTCTGGTGTGCTGGGGAGGATTGTTGTGAATGTAAAGCTAACACTAACCGGTCAGTGAAGTCGTTCAGGGCTGTCAGCGTGCCCTCACCAGAGCTGCCCAAACACAGTTCTGTCGAAACCCATAGTGTGGACCAAGCCCACGCAGGTCCGAGGGCAGTTTCCTGTCCCTTTGGTGGGACATTGGTGGCATGCATTGTGTCCCTTTGGTGGGACAATTCATAGTGGTATGCATTGTGTCCCTTCTACTTAGTGTAACTATTTTTAGGGTGTGAGAAACAGAGACTATGATCTGACATAGACTCAAGCTGGTGTGTGTGGGGCCCCGCTGCTCCTGGCCTGCAGAGACGTGGCCTCATTAACACCAAAACACACCCTCCCATAGGTCACTGTCTCAGTGAAGGTATGACTTTAACTGAGGCAGAGACAGAGTGTCCAAGATAACTGAGTAAACAACAGAACAGAAAAATTGTTTCAAGGTCCACATCACTGATTGGCCTGGATTTTGTGTGTGAGAAGGGATGAAACTGAGCAAAGGTGAAGAGACTATTATTGTTACTTTTTTCTTATCTCAGTAACAAAAAACGCCTAAGTGGTTCTGAGTGTCTCACCTGTCCCCCCAGGTGCTCCATACGTTGTAAAAATGCCAGGACTCACCACCACTTCCATTACCACCCATGTCAGCACTAGGGTTGACCAGATGTCAGGGATCCTACTGTGCATTTTTCATTTATATTTATTGCTATCATTTATAACAACCTTGCCAGTAATGTTATTTCTTTTGTTTTCTCAAAATGAGGAGGCGGAGGCCCAGTGAGGTCAATCTCCTACCAGTCTCTCATAGATCGGAGTTTCTTGGGCTTGGGACATGGCATTGGGGACCAGATCATTTTTTGTTGTGAGGGGAGGGGCTGTCCTGTGCACTGTAGGTTGTTTAGAAGCCTCCACAGCTTCTACTAAATGCCAACAGCTCCTCCCTGGATTGTGACAACTGAAAACATCTCCAGACATTGCCAAGTGTCCTTGGGAGTAAAAATTCCAAGGTATGGCTGGCTGGCATGGATCAGTGGTTGAGTGTTGACCTATGAACCAGGAGGTCACGGTTTGATTCCTAGTCAAGGCACATGCCTGGCTTGTGGGCTTGATCCCCAGTGTGAGACATGCAGGAGGCAGCTGATCTGTGACTCTCTCTCTCATCGTTGATGTGTCTATCTCTCTCTTCCTCTCCCTTCTTCTCTGAAATCAATAAAAATATACTTTAAAAAAATTTCTAGTTATGAATCACTGTTCATAGCGTAAGTGGCTAACCTGAACTTTGAATCTGTAACTAGAAACTCCTTCCTTAGCTAGAAACAACATTAGCATGTGAACATCAGCACTCATGTGAAGAGACCGGCTTGCAGGGCTGCCGAATGCTTCCAGTGCCCTGGTTGTCACAGAAATTAATGTCATTTCAAAAATCAAGGAGCATATAAAAACAACAGCTAACATTCATCGAGTGCTTGCTATGTTCCCAGATGTATGCCAAACACGCCCTACACATTTGCTCATTTAATCGTCTCTGCGCCCTTCTGAGGAATGATGCGCCTGCAGACTCAGCATACAATAAGACAGACTCAGAAAAGGAAGCTGCCATGGCAGCACGTGAGAGCATGCTGCAATGGCTAATAATCTTTCTAAGTTCAACTCCAAGTTCTTGTGAGATATTAGATTTTAATGACATCTGCGGTTGCAATTATCCCCAACTATGGAATGTACCTGGTCAAACTTGCACTGCCAGAAAAGGATTGTTCTGAACAATTTTCATGGGGTCAGCCAATTAGTTCATAGGATCACTTCCTTTTTGGTATCTGGTGTGGAACTGCTGTCACCCCCTCCCAGGGGAGTGCATGGAGCCTGATGGGAAAATGAAATCAAAACTGGCTTCTTGCATTTTTCAGACTCGTGGTTCCTTAACACTGTCTCCCCTGAAAAGCCATCAGTATTGAAAATGTTTTCTAAATCAAAGTGATAGTCCCAGAAAAAAATGACACTGTGAGCTCATTAGGTTAAATTAAACCATTGACTTAAAAGTAATCATTTCAGGGGGAGAAATTAAAGTCCAAAGCCAGCAGAAGAAAGCTCCAAATGAATGAAGGCTGGTCTAGAAGTTGGTCTAAGAACTTGATAATACACCAAACTCTACTAGGGTTCACATGGAGAAGAATTCTGACTTACAGCTCAATCATGAAGCTGAAACTCTTTATGGCATGCATGGTGGAGGGTTGGTTTATAGAATAAAATGATTTGAACATGGGACAGGAAGAAAGAAAAGCCTGGGAGAGTGGGGTAGGCATGCTAATTCTAAAGCAAAAGATACCTAGACTGGTAAGAAAGGGGAACAGCCCTAGCCGGTTGGCTCAGTGGATAGAGCTTCGGCCTGCAGACCAAAGGGTTCCGGGTTCAATTCCAGTCAAGGGCATGTACCTTGGTTGCAGGCTCCTCCCTGACCCGGGCCCTGGTCGGGGCTCGTGCAAGAAGCAACCAGTCGATGTGTTTCTCTCACATCGATCAATGTTTCTCTCTGTCTTTCCCTCTCTCTTCCACTCTCCCTAAAAATCAATGGAAAAATATCCTCAGGTGAGGATTAACCAAAAAAAGAAAGAAAGAGAAAGAAGAAAGAAAGAAAGAAAGAAAGAAAGAAAGAAAGAAAGGAAGAAAGAAAGGAAGGAAGAGAGGGGAATATAAAGAGGAATCAATGAGGAGAAGAAACCCAAACCGGTGTGGCTCAGAGTGTGGGAGACATTACTCAGATCTGTGCCTAGAGGCCTCCTGTGGCTTCACTATACCCACAGGACTCACCTCCCTTCCCCAAGACAGAAGGTGTTAATTGGGCATATGTAGAATTAATAGGCTGTGCACAAATGTAGCTGTGGGGAGGAGCTCGGGGAAAGCATGAAGTGTCAGCGAGGAAGGGCTTCTGGGGAGTGTGCAGACTTATGGTGCTTCAGGCTCAGCACAACCTGCTCCTGTGGCCGGGGGTGGGCCCGCTTCATGCACACAGTCTGTGAAGATGCACAGGGCCTGAGCTCAGAAGGGCCCACGCTTGGATTAATGTTCACCTGCCACTATGTTCTTAAAAGTGTTTGAGTAAGGGTCTCCATATTTCCCTTTTATGCTTGGATCTACGAATTAAATAGCTGGTCCCAGGCAGCGGTCAATGCTGTCCCCATGCACCCTTGTGACATGCCATCTCCACATTACTCTGGGCATCAGGGAGGATGGGGCTCTTTGGGAGCGGCCCCAGGAGTAACACGGGGTGACGCACAGGGCATTGTGCCGAAAGGTCTTAGAGCAGCGGTCCTCAACCTGTGACCCCTTTGGCGGTCGAACGACCCTTTCACAGGGGTCGCCTAAGACCATCCTGCATATCAGATATTTACATTACGATTCATAACAGTAGCAACATTACAGTTATGAAGCAGCAATGAAAATAATTTTATGGTTGGGTCACAACATGAAGAACTGTATTTAAAGGGCCAGAAGGTTGAGAACCACTGTCTTAGAGGAACACAGTAAAGTATCCTGTTTCTTCTAAGGTCACATCAAATATGACACACTTTGGCTTCTTTTTTCCCTGAGAAAAATAAAATGTATTAGCTGTGCATATAAAATATATAATCTATACTGATCTAAGAAACACTGAATTGTAAAACAAACGCCAAAAAAGGAACAGGAGATAGATCATTCTGGGTTATTTAATCCAACTAAACAGTGATGTATTTTGTAAGTGATGCAGATGCTCTTTTATCTGTGATTTGTTGAGAGATGGAAACAACTGATTCTCAGACTCTGAGATCTAACGTTGATGATGTTGAAAATTAGCGAGGAGAAACCATTTGAGCTTCTCCTGGTCATGGTTTTGCTTATTCTGCGTAGCTTAAGCAGATGCAATAGTTTTAATACCTGAGTGTTCTAATCCAGCTGAGAAGTGGACAAATGCATCTAGATAACCAAAATTTTGCCCGCATGTGGAATATGAAGTCCTTTCTGCAGATACAAACTTTCTCTGTATCAGACAATTTTCCGAGAGTTTTTGTTGACATGCTCCCTCAAGGTGAATGCTTCTTTAGTGGCTCAGATTTGTGGCCTGAGAAATCTCTCTTTCCCAGAGAGCCCCTCACCAAGGAGCGAGTTGCCCACAACAGACAGGTCTCATATAGGTTCAGCTATGACAAGTTCAGGCACTGCCTCCTCCCATATGCCTCTCACCAAATCTGACTTGAAAAGATTCCCCCCCCCACTGCTTCACCCCAGGCTTCAGGACAGGACATGGTGAGTCACCTTGGAAAAGGGTCTAAGCATTTGTTCTCTACCTCAGTCACCAAGAATGCACTAAGTGGCCTGGTGTCTGATGCAGTGCCATGGGATTGTCTAATACTTCTATTTACCATCCGAGAAAGCTTTGCTACATACCTGCTTTGTGCATGGATCATAGCAAGGTGAGAGGGTGGGGAGAGTGTGAAGACAAATGAAACCTGGGGTGGGATGAGAGGGCTCTGAATTGGTGGGACAGAAAAGGTGTGTGCAGAAAATCCGCTTCGATGAGGCCAGTCGCCTCATCCCTGCTTCCTATGATCTCGTGACCGACTCACTTTACATCACTACACAGAATGCTGTCACTTCACACCATATTACCCACCTTAAAGACCTTTCCAGTAGATAGACACAGGGTCCAATACTCTCTGTAAATGATTTGAGCTAATGCTGACTCATCAATACTTAACAACTAGAGGCCCGGTGCACAAAATTCGTACAAGAGTAGGCCTTCCCGGCCCGTTCGTGACCGACTCACTTTACATCACTACACAGAATGCTGTCACTTCACACCATATTACCCACCTTAAAGACCTTTCCAGTAGATAGACACAGGGTCCAATACTCTCTGTAAATGATTTGAGCTAATGCTGACTCATCAATACTTAACAACTAGAGGCCCGGTGCACAAAATTCGTACAAGAGTAGGCCTTCCCAGCCCATCTTCATCCAGAAGGTTGTCCAGACAGTCGTCCGGATGGTTGTTCTGCTCTTCAGTCTAATTAGCATATTAGCTCTTTATTATATAGGATGGTGGCGACAGTACTCATCCATTTCCTATTGGTTGCAATCAAAATGAGCCTAGCTTCCTTTGAGTCCATCTAGGAAGAAACTTACTGTAACTATGACGACGGCTACTATACCACTGCTATTTCTACAACTACTTTTCAGTATCTCCATGTGGCTTACACTCTCCTTCGTTTTTCACACAGTTTCTTTCTTTTATAACAACCCTGCCTGATATTTATGATTATCCTAGTTTTCCTGAAGAAGAAATGAAATGCCAGGAAGTTAAGTCTGGGTTTCAGGCACAGCTTGCCCTCACGACCACCCCTGCAGCCATTCCTTCAGTGAGAACTCTGCTCTCTGGCAGCCCCTCCTCCCGTGGGAGCTTCGGGTGAAAGCTCAGGTCCTCTGGGGGCACTAAGGAAAGGGCTGCGGGAGGAACCGGGTCTGCATTGCTCCGATGAATTTCCGATGAAAATTGCAAGTGCTGGGGTAGAACTCACTGTCTCATAAACACTTTTTTTCATTGGTAAACATTAGCATTCTGGAGCTGTAAGAGCAACTGCTTGCTTGTAAAAAAGCACCATAACCTTTTTATTGGAAAAGTTGAATGGCACAAAGGGAGGAAGAGGAAGAAAGAAGGAGTGGAAGGAAAAGGATGTCTAGAAAATTCACTTAGTAGCCTGAACTATTTGTTATTTTTTCCTCACCCAAGGATTTTTAAAAATTGATTTTTATAAAGAAGAGAGAGGCCCTAACCGGTTTGGCTCAGTGGATAGAGCATCGGTCTGCAGACTGAAGGGTCCCAGGTTCGATTCTGGTCAAGGGCATGTACCTTGGTTGCGGGCACATCCACAGTAGGGGGTGTGCAGGAGGCAACTGATTGATGTTTCTCTCTCATTGATGTTTCTAACTCTCTGTCGCTCTCCCTTCCTCTCTGTGAAAAATCAATAAAATATATTAAAAACAAAAAAGAAGAAGAGAGAGTTTCCGTATATTGGAGATCAAACCCAAAACCTAGGTATGTGCCCTGCCCAGGGATGGAACCCGCAACCTTTTGGTGTAAGGGATAACACTCCAACCAACTGAGCACCCGGCCGGGGTGCCTGAACTAAGCTGATGGGAATTGCTCTGAGTGCCCTGAGGAGCGTATCTTCAGAGAAGGCCAGCACCCCAGGCCCTACCGGAGCATGCGGACTTGAGCTCTCTGTTATCAAGGCCCCTGTGCAAGCCCAGATGAGAAGGGACACGTTTAGGGAAGATAGTGGGGCATGCCATTCATCCACTCCTCCAAGTCCCATCAAACCATCAAGTCATTAGATGGCATACTTGAGGCGGATAATTTTAATTTAGTTAAGACAGATCAAGTTTGGTTAATGTAATTTTTTTTGAATGTCTACTGTGTATAAGGCATGAGCGATTTAATATAGATCCTCAATGAATTAACCCACTACAGCATAACATTTGGGGCCACACTGCAGTGTGAAGCCCTTTGCCGTTACTCAGTATCTATTATGATGAATCTTCTCTCTCACTGTCTTGGACTCAAGGTCCCCCCAAAAGGGCCTTTTCCAACTTTTCCTTACAGCAGTGTTTTTGAAAACTGTGAAATAAAACGGCATTGAAAAAATAGAATGAAAATGATAATATGAGAGTGCAATATTCATTAAGAGTAAACTGTTTTGTGAAAATTTAGTTTAGCTATCTGTGTGTGTAACATTTCAATGGATATGAGATACATTTCAATTCTCACTGTGGGTTGTGGCACCACCCTACTGGTGCCTCTACTTCCCAACCCCTCTCGTCTTCTAGTCAGACCATTGCAAACCCTTGGTTTTAGAGGTCACTGTGGCTCTGTGCCTGCCTCTGAGACTCCACATCTCACACACTCCTTCCTTCCAGGAGCCACCTGACTCACGACTAGGACTTTGGTTCCTGTGCCCCATCCACTCCCTGTGCCAGCACATCCCTCACCCTGCCACCCACCACACACAGGCGGCTGTGGCTGGAGGCTCCAGCCTGGCCAGGACACTGGTGCTCTGACTATTCATGAAGGGACTAGTCAAGAACCCACCCTTTTGCATTCACAGCAAAGCTATTGTCAACCTAATAGCTATGGCTTTACAATGGCTCCCACTGATTGCAAAGAGGGATGCAGAGGTAAAACTGAGAAGCAAAGGGGTGGAACCTGGGCCTTGTGAAGGGTTGAGGGCACAAAGGCTGGCCATCTCTCAGGATTTCTCCAGAAGGCGCCTCACCCTGGCTTTCTGGACCGATTTCTCGTGTGCTGTGTGTCATTCTTTGGGCATCTCAGTGTGTAAGTTGACATTTGCTCCCAGCCACCAGCTACAGCTCCCCTCCTGGGCTTCAGTAATGAGAACTAATGTTTTTATTAAGGGCTTACTGTGAACTAGGCACTGTGCTAAGCATACATGGCCATTATTCTACATACTCTCACAGCCCCATCATAGGTGGGTAATGTTTTCACCCCATTTTACAGACAAGGAAATGAGCCATGCTAGTGGCTGGCCCAGGGTCAGCTGGGATCTGTACCTGGCCAGCTGGCTTCCATTCCCACAAGCTTGACCACCACATCATGCAGGTTTGGTTGTATGTTGCCCTCCAAGTTCTGCCCTCCCACCCCAGTCTCAGCATTGCTGCCTGGCCAGTATAGAAAAGTGCATTAGCTTCATCACGATGCATTTCTTTAAGGACTGAGATTCAGGAAAAGGGTTTTTCTTCCAAATTTTTGGTATGTTTTATTCATCAGCTAAGAATGATTTAATTATATTTTCCTGTTTTGCCTTGGTTTCCAGGAGACTCACAATTAAGTTTAAATGTTTATCATATGTTAATTCTGTGGTTGGCATAATTTCTTGTTTTCACTGCTTTAACCTTTCACTTCTATTTATGAGAACATATACGCATGTTTAACTATAAACCACCTCAAAATTATAACAAGAAAGGAAATAAACAAATAAGCATATTCTGTTCTTTGGAAAGTCCCCTAATGGTCCTGAGCATTTGAATTACTTAAAAGAAGCCTCGATAGTATCATTATGGAAAACTGTGCACAGCAGACTTCTTCTACTCCTGCGTTGCTTTGGAAAAAATGGATGTACAGAGTTATGCTTTTCTATTTGCTTTGGCAAAACCTCAGGGATGGTTGGCAGGGCTGCCACATACGGCTGTGCGGATTATGGGCTGCCAGCTCCAGGGCATGCCGTTCACATCGCAGTCTATGGAGTCGCTCAGTGTGCCAGCCGCACATCTGTGTGCAGCAGCTCAGAGCGTCTATCTGGGCTCCTGCCGCTCTCTACTCTTCATCTACCAACCACTGACTGGGACAGGAGCAGTTTGAGGAGGAGGTGGCTGTGGAGCAGGGAGGTGTTCCATTGCTCCTACTTCTCTTCCCAGGCAAAGCCATTCCTCCTCGCTCTGGATTGTGTCTGTGCAGGAGCCTGGAGGTTGGGAGACAGGAGGAAGAGGAGAATGGGCCCAGGGAGATGCTAAACTGAGCAGGGAATCAATCATCTCAGAACCTCTCTAGAGTTTCTTCTGGCTTTATTTGGGGCATTTACTGGAAATTCCTACCCCTTCAGAGTCTGTTTCTGTACTGGAAGGGCAAGAAGGTTCCAGCTGAGTCTGGGATGCTGAGGAGGGACGCGATAGTAACTGGCACGCTCCATGGCTTCCTGCTCTGAGCCTCACTTTGGGGGGCTTGCACATGTGGCCTGTCACCTGCAAGGGGAGTTCTTTCCTCCTGGGCTTCCTGTCTGGAGACCACCAAGCAGGGATTGGAGGGGATTATATAAGGGTGCCAAATATATGGCCTATTTTATTCACTGCTTATTTTATCAGCTTTATTGAGGTATAACTGACAAATAAAATTATAAGATATTTAAAGTGTACATGGTGGTTATTTGATATAGGTATACATTGTGAAAGGATTCCTCCCATCTAGTCAATTATTGCATTACCTTATTTATTTATTAGGTGA
>NW_005356905.1:1715659-1791666 GCF_000412655.1 Myotis brandtii | reverse complement strand
CACTGTCTCATAAACACTTTTTTTCATTGGTAAACATTAGCATTCTGGAGCTGTAAGAGCAACTGCTTGCTTGTAAAAAAGCACCATAACCTTTTTATTGGAAAAGTTGAATGGCACAAAGGGAGGAAGAGGAAGAAAGAAGGAGTGGAAGGAAAAGGATGTCTAGAAAATTCACTTAGTAGCCTGAACTATATGTTATCTTTTCCTCACCCAAGGATTTTTAAAAATTGATTTTTATAAAGAAGAGAGAGGCCCTAACCGGTTTGGCTCAGTGGATAGAGCATCGGTCTGCAGACTGAAGGGTCCCAGGTTCGATTCTGGTCAAGGGCATGTACCTTGGTTGCGGGCACATCCACAGTAGGGGGTGTGCAGGAGGCAACTGATTGATGTTTCTCTCTCATTGATGTTTCTAACTCTCTGTCCCTCTCCCTTCCTCTCTGTGAAAAATCAATAAAATATATTAAAAACAAAAAAGAAGAAGAGAGAGTTTCCGTATATTGGAGATCAAACCCAAAACCTAGGTATGTGCCCTGCCCAGGGATGGAACCCGCAACCTTTTGGTGTAAGGGATAACACTCCAACCAACTGAGCACCCGGCCGGGGTGCCTGAACTAAGCTGATGGGAATTGCTCTGAGTGCCCTGAGGAGCGTATCTTCAGAGAAGGCCAGCACCCCAGGCCCTACCGGAGCATGCGGACTTGAGCTCTCTGTTATCAAGGCCCCTGTGCAAGCCCAGATGAGAAGGGACACGTTTAGGGAAGATAGTGGGGCATGCCATTCATCCACTCCTCCAAGTCCCATCAAACCATCAAGTCATTAGATGGCATACTTGAGGCGGATAATTTTAATTTAGTTAAGACAGATCAAGTTTGGTTAATGTAATTTTTTTTGAATGTCTACTGTGTATAAGGCATGAGCGATTTAATATAGATCCTCAATGAATTAACCCACTACAGCATAACATTTGGGGCCACACTGCAGTGTGAAGCCCTTTGCCGTTACTCAGTATCTATTATGATGAATCTTCTCTCTCACTGTCTTGGACTCAAGGTCCCCCCAAAAGGGCCTTTTCCAACTTTTCCTTACAGCAGTGTTTTTGAAAACTGTGAAATAAAACGGCATTGAAAAAATAGAATGAAAATGATAATATGAGAGTGCAATATTCATTAAGAGTAAACTGTTTTGTGAAAATTTAGTTTAGCTATCTGTGTGTGTAACATTTCAATGGATATGAGATACATTTCAATTCTCACTGTGGGTTGTGGCACCACCCTACTGGTGCCTCTACTTCCCAACCCCTCTCGTCTTCTAGTCAGACCATTGCAAACCCTTGGTTTTAGAGGTCACTGTGGCTCTGTGCCTGCCTCTGAGACTCCACATCTCACACACTCCTTCCTTCCAGGAGCCACCTGACTCACGACTAGGACTTTGGTTCCTGTGCCCCATCCACTCCCTGTGCCAGCACATCCCTCACCCTGCCACCCACCACACACAGGCGGCTGTGGCTGGAGGCTCCAGCCTGGCCAGGACACTGGTGCTCTGACTATTCATGAAGGGACTAGTCAAGAACCCACCCTTTTGCATTCACAGCGAAGCTATTGTCAACCTAATAGCTATGGCTTTACAATGGCTCCCACTGATTGCAAAGAGGGATGCAGAGGTAAAACTGAGAAGCAAAGGGGTGGAACCTGGGCCTTGTGAAGGGTTGAGGGCACAAAGGCTGGCCATCTCTCAGGATTTCTCCAGAAGGCGCCTCACCCTGGCTTTCTGGACCGATTTCTCGTGTGCTGTGTGTCATTCTTTGGGCATCTCAGTGTGTAAGTTGACATTTGCTCCCAGCCACCAGCTACAGCTCCCCTCCTGGGCTTCAGTAATGAGAACTAATGTTTTTATTAAGGGCTTACTGTGAACTAGGCACTGTGCTAAGCACACATGGCCATTATTCTACATACTCTCACAGCCCCATCATAGGTGGGTAATGTTTTCACCCCATTTTACAGACAAGGAAATGAGCCATGCTAGTGGCTGGCCCAGGGTCAGCTGGGATCTGTACCTGGCCAGCTGGCTTCCATTCCCACAAGCTTGACCACCACATCATGCAGGTTTGGTTGTATGTTGCCCTCCAAGTTCTGCCCTCCCACCCCAGTCTCAGCATTGCTGCCTGGCCAGTATAGAAAAGTGCATTAGCTTCATCACGATGCATTTCTTTAAGGACTGAGATTCAGGAAAAGGGTTTTTCTTCCAAATTTTTGGTATGTTTTATTCATCAGCTAAGAATGATTTAATTATATTTTCCTGTTTTGCCTTGGTTTCCAGGAGACTCACAATTAAGTTTAAATGTTTATCATATGTTAATTCTGTGGTTGGCATAATTTCTTGTTTTCACTGCTTTAACCTTTCACTTCTATTTATGAGAACATATACGCATGTTTAACTATAAACCACCTCAAAATTATAACAAGAAAGGAAATAAACAAATAAGCATATTCTGTTCTTTGGAAAGTCCCCTAATGGTCCTGAGCATTTGAATTACTTAAAAGAAGCCTCGATAGTATCATTATGGAAAACTGTGCACAGCAGACTTCTTCTACTCCTGCGTTGCTTTGGAAAAAATGGATGTACAGAGTTATGCTTTTCTATTTGCTTTGGCAAAACCTCAGGGATGGTTGGCAGGGCTGCCACATACGGCTGTGCGGATTATGGGCTGCCAGCTCCAGGGCATGCCGTTCACATCGCAGTCTATGGAGTCGCTCAGTGTGCCAGCCGCACATCTGTGTGCAGCAGCTCAGAGCGTCTATCTGGGCTCCTGCCGCTCTCTACTCTTCATCTACCAACCACTGACTGGGACAGGAGCAGTTTGAGGAGGAGGTGGCTGTGGAGCAGGGAGGTGTTCCATTGCTCCTACTTCTCTTCCCAGGCAAAGCCATTCCTCCTCGCTCTGGATTGTGTCTGTGCAGGAGCCTGGAGGTTGGGAGACAGGAGGAAGAGGAGAATGGGCCCAGGGAGATGCTAAACTGAGCAGGGAATCAATCATCTCAGAACCTCTCTAGAGTTTCTTCTGGCTTTATTTGGGGCATTTACTGGAAATTCCTACCCCTTCAGAGTCTGTTTCTGTACTGGAAGGGCAAGAAGGTTCCAGCTGAGTCTGGGATGCTGAGGAGGGACGCAATAGTAACTGGCACGCTCCATGGCTTCCTGCTCTGAGCCTCACTTTGGGGGGCTTGCACATGTGGCCTGTCACCTGCAAGGGGAGTTCTTTCCTCCTGGGCTTCCTGTCTGGAGACCACCAAGCAGGGATTGGAGGGGATTATATAAGGGTGCCAAATATATGGCCTATTTTATTCACTGCTTATTTTATCAGCTTTATTGAGGTATAACTGACAAATAAAATTGTAAGATATTTAAAATGTACATGGTGGTTATTTGGTATAGGTATACATTGTGAAAGGATTCCTCCCATCTAGTCAATTATTGCATTACCTTATTTATTTATTAGGTGAGAGCATGTAAGTTCTCTCTTAGCAAATTTCAATTACACAATACAGTGTTATGAACTACAGTCACCATGTTATACATTAGATCCTCAGACCTGATTCATCTAATGACTGGAAGTTTGTACCATTTATGAATCTCTCCCTCCTCTCCAGTCACCATGTTATACATTAGATCCTCAGACCTAATTCATCTAATAACTGAAAGTTTGTACCATTTATGAATCTCTCCCTCCCTCCACCCCCAGCCCCTGGTAACTATTTTTCTATTCTCTGTTTTTATGAGTTGGACTAAAGTATTGGTCTTTCTTTGTCTGGCTTATTTCACTTATCATAGTACCCTCAAGGTCTATCCATGTTGTTACAAATGTCAGGAATTCCTTCTTTCTCAATGCTGATTACTATTCCATTGCATATATATATGTTTATCCATTCATCTGTTGATGGATACTTAAGCTGTTTCCTTATCTTGGCTATTGTGAATAATAAACATAGGAGTGCAGATATCTCTTTGGTATCCTGTTTTCGTTTCCTTTGGACATATACCCAGAAGTGGGATTGCTGCATCAAATGGAAGTTCTATTTTAGTTTTTGGAGGAAACTCAATGCTGTTTTCCATAGTGGCTGCACCAATTTACATTCCCACCAACAATGCACAAAGTTTCCCTGTTCTCCACAACCTCACCAACACTTGTGTTCTCTTTACAAATAAAAATAAAAATAAAAAATATATATGTATGTATATATGTATGAATATACATACATACACATATATGCCAATACAAAATGGGAACACAGGCTCCTCTAAGAGCTGCTACTGGGAAAGGGTGGGAGGGAAAGGACCAAGTTCTGACTTAATTGCATAGCATTGGCCTCAACACTCTTGCTGGGATCATACTTAATTACTGAGAAAAGGTTTGCTGTTACTAAAAATGACATAAAGGTAAAAAGACTCACTAAAGAAAAATTATGTTTAAATTGGCTCTAGTTTAGAGAAGGAAAGGGTCTGAGTCCTGTGGTTGCACATTCTATCCTAATCTGGGCTCCAATACCCAATCTTGGGAAGTTTACTTAACTTCCCTAAATCTCAGTCTCTTTAGCTGGAAAATAGGAATGATACTAACAATATCTGCATTGTGGGGTTGCGATGGATTTTTAAAGAGCTAATGTATATAAAATAGCAACACAAAGCGCAGGGGGGACACTCAAGGTGAGTCCCTGGCTGACAAAGAGAAATGCCACCCCCACTCGGTGAGCAGGGAGAGGTTGGAGATGTGATCACCTGAGCTCCCGGGGACTTGTTTCCTAGATGCCTCTTATAGCTCAGCCATTACAGGATGTTGAAGGGTAATTCTGACTATTTGAGTTTCAACTTAAATATTGTCTTCAATACCCAATCTTGGGAAGTTTACTTAACTTCCCTAAATCTCAGTCTCTTTAGCTGGAAAATAGGAATGATACTAACAATATCTGCATTGTGGGGTTGCGATGGATTTTTAAAGAGCTAATGTATATAAAACACCAACACAAAGCACAGGGGGGACACTCAAGGTGAGTCCCTGACTGACAAAGAGAAATGCCACCCCACTCGGTGAGCAGGGGGAGGTTGGAGATGTGATCAGCTGAGCTCCCGGGGACTTGTTTCCTAGATGCCTCTTATAGCTCAGCCATTACAGGATGTTGAAGGGTAATTCTGACTATTTGAGTTTCAACTTAAATATTGTCTTTAGATCCCAAACCACCTCCTCCAAGATGTGGTCTCGTTGTAAGTGCTCAATAAATGGTAGTTATCATTAATAAGTTTGCTCAATTAACAAGTGTCCAATTAATTTGTGATGAGTGAAGATGATATTTGAAATTTAAGAAATAGCTGCTGGTTAGACCAAAAGGACTATGGCTACTTTATTTATTTTATTCCTAAGGCAAAGTATGGACATTTTCTTTTTCTTCATAGATGCTTGTGTTCCTCCCACTCCCACCACTCCCCCCTCTCTCAACCCCCTCCCAAACAATTGCATTGTAAATTCAATTTTTAAAATCTTGTTACCTTGGGCCCCGTTCTCTGTTCAGCTAATGATTTAGTCTGCACTAAGTAGAAGCTTACATCATGCTATCTATGCGAAAGGATTTTCTGTCATTAAGTCTCACAGAAACATGGTTGCCAAGGGCATGGGCAAGTTGGTGTTGGCCATTAGGAAATGGATGATGTTAATTACAGGTCAATGTGACCAAGGCTTAAACTAGAAGAGAGTTGTTATCAATGAGTTTTCCCTGAGAGTAACCTCCCCTCTCCTCTTCTCCCCCCCCCCCCCTCACCACTAGCACGTTACAGATTACAAAGTCTTAGTTTAAACCAGTGATTCTCAACCCTGGCCCCACGTTGGAATTACCTGGAGAGCTTTCAGAAAATACCCACACCAGAGCCTGACTCCCAGATTTCATTGGCTAGTGGTGGGGAACTGACACCCATGTTAGAGTTTCTCAGATGATTCCACTGTGTGGGCTAAACCTTGTAGCTTGGTCTACACCCCCAGTCCTCAAACCGTTAGACTCACAGCACCAGGATCACCCATTAGACTTGTTAAACACAGACTGCTGGTTCCCACCCCAGCGTGTCTGACTCAGTGATGTGAGACGGGTCAGAGAATGTGCACTGTTAACAAGTTCTCAGGTGATGCTGATAATGCAGGTTCCAGGCTACCTTTGAGGGTCACTTGTACACACAGATCACACAGTTATGGAGGCTGAGAAGTCCCACAACTTGCTGTCTGCAAGCTGGAGAACTGGGAAAGCTGGTGGTGTGATTCAGAAGGGGTTGGTGGAGAGGGAGAGAGGGGGAGAGGGAGAGAGGGGGAGAGGGAGAGAGGTGGAGAGGCTGCTGGTGTAAGTCCAGGAGTCTGAAGGCTCCAGAACCAGGAGTTCCGTTTCCAAAGGCAGGGGAAGATAAACGTCCTAGCTCAAAAGGAGAGAAAATTAGTCTAGCCTTCCTCTGCCTTTTTGCTCTACTCGGGCCCCTGACGGACTGGATGGTGCCCACCCACAATGAGGAGGGCAATCTTTCTATTCAGTCTACTGAATCAAATGCTAATCTCTCCCAGAAACACCCTCTGAGACACACACAGAAATAATGCTTCACCAGCTATCCAGGCATCCCTTAGACCAGTGAAGTTGAAACATAAAATTAACCACCCCAAGCCTTATTTTTGCCTGTCGCCATTTTTATTCGCCACCCCCCACCACCCCCTCCACGCCCCATCCAGAACTCCTTATGTTCCCCAATCAATACTCCGAGCTCTCTGCACCCCACAGGTCTCCGAAGTGCCTTTCCTTTTTCTGCAATACCTCCCCATGTCACAAAACACACTTCCCCGAGAAGAGGCTGTAATTCAATTTTCACTAATTGGCATTAGGTTTCCTTCAGCAAACATAAATCAGGGAACTTATACTCAACTTGTTAATGTTAATACAGACACTTTTACAACATATGTTTTTTTATTATATAAGGTTTTATTCCCTACGTTGAAGTGAATACAAAAATAAACTATGGCTGTACTTCCTTTTTTTTCCACACTTGAGATGTTTTAATACATTTTACATTAAGTCATGATACGCCCTTTTAAAATCCTAATTTGTAAGGAAAAATAAGGAAATTGAACTGCTGAATTATTAATAATGGAATCCCATAGTGACATTGGGTGAGTATGTGTCAGTGCAAGTAAATATAAAATAGATTCCGGGTCTTTCCAGGCTCTGCCCACACCAGCCATTCATTTCTCTTGCGATGGTTTTGCCTCTGGGGAAAGGGCACTATGTTGAGTGGGAAAGAGATGAATGAATGCCCTTTTCTCTTGCAGTTTTGTGTGCAAGTTTTCCTGGTCAGTCGGTACCTATGACTTTTCTTGGCTTCCATGAAATTACTTCAAAAGGTCCAAATAAAAAGAGAGGAGAAATAAACCCCAAATGATGGAATAGGAAATACTGCCCAATTTAAACTTCATTTTTTCCCCACACTGAGCTAGTAATTTTTAAGTAAGGAAATCTCATATAAGTCTGTTAAATTGAGGTCTAAAGCAATTTTTTTGTACCTTATTTTTTTTGTACCCACTATAGCTTGTCCAAATGAATATTTTTTATTTCTCTCTTTCTCTCTTCCCTCGCTTTATGTCTCTTTCTGTTTCTTTCATCTTTTGCAATGAAACTGGCTTTAATTTTCCTGCCTCAGGGTTTGTGCATGTAGAGAGAAACAATCTGAAATAGAGAACTGATATTTGAAAGATTGTCCAATTAATCAAAATAGCTACAGCATATAGAATTAATGTGTCATCATTGTTCTAAGTGAGATGTATGTGTGGTGTATCATATATACACATATATTATGGTATGTAAGCTTCACAAAAAATGTGATATAGGTACTGTTATTAGCCACATTTTACTCATGAGGAAATTGAGGCATGCAGAAGTTAGGTGATGTCCCAAGGTCAAGCAGCTAATAAAGAGCAAAGCTGAGACATGAGCTCAGACAGTCCAGTTCTAGAATCTATGCCAGCTGTGGGCAAACTACAGCCCGCGGGCCGGATCCGGCCTGTTTAAAAGGAATAAAACTAAAAAAAAAAAAAGACCGTACCCTTTTATGTAATGATTTTTACTTTGAATTTATATTAGTTCACACAAACACTCCATCCATGCTTTTGTTCCGGCCCTCCGGTCCAGTTTAAGAACCCATTGTGGCCCTCGAGTCAAAAAGTTTGCCCACCCCTGAACTAGAAGGAAGAATAGATAATCTCTAACTGTGTCATAATATGAAACATACTGAAGGGCACAGAATGAATCCCACAGCCTGTAATTTCTGGTTCTTTCTGCACAAAGTAAGCAAGTAAATTTACTTTAATTTTTTTATAAGAAATTGTTCTTTCTCTGTATCTTTGTTTACATGGTACTAAGGTATTTGCTAAAGGTTGAGGATTTTTAAGGATGAACCTACTGCAGATTATAAGAACTTTTGTGGAAAATGCCCATAGGTGGGGGAAAAACCATAACTGAGCCAATATTTTAATACAGTTTTTATTAAGAGAAATGGTTTCTAAGATAATAAACTAGTGCTCAAATCTTTATCTCAGAGGATTCTTCTTGAAAATGTGAGTGTGAATAGAGAGGCAAGAGAGGGACCCTTGATGTTATAGGGATACAATGTGGACCCACAGAGCAGTCATTTGTTTTGAATTTCCATCATTCATTAACCCTTCAAATGCCAGCTAGGCCACATCATAACCATTTAGCTTAGGTAAGTAATTTAACCTCTCTGGGCCTCAATAGAGCTCAAATCTATAAAAGCAAAACATACAAAAAAAAACCCTGCTTATTACAAAATTTGTAATCCTAGATAAATCATTGTTAGCCTGGTTAAATTGGTGAACACCTATGCTTAGGTAATTTCTAATCTACACTTGTTTGGGTTAGAAACTAACAATAACAACAACAACACCAAAAACAAACAAACAAACAAACCAAAAAAACTAATATTCAAGCTTCTTGCCTGAGGTATTCTTGGACATTCATTAGATCTGGGAGAACCTCTGTTCCTTTAAGCCTAGATATGGGTCCTCAGGTCATCATTTCCTCTTCTGAGCTACACACGTGGCTCCCTGGTCTTCTCTTGTGTCCTCCCTGCTCCCTGGCTCTAGATGATGATGGACTTCCAGAATCTTTTGAACTTCACAAACTTGAGTGCTGAGTTTAGAGCCTCCTCCTTCACTCCCTACTGACTCCACAGGTTGGGACCTTTGACAAGATTTCTCTAGTTTTCATGTTTTGTTTTGTTGAGTTAAAGCTGTTTCTACTTTTCAGTTCAGCTTAATTTCTGAGCTATTTTTCTAGAAGTTGGGTAGCAACTTAGAAAACTTAGCACATGATTTCATTCATCCAACACTTATTGACTGCTCATTATGACCTGGCTCTCTACTAGGGATATGAAAAAAAAGTCGTATTTTCTTTTGATTCAGAAATTCTACGATATTATCCTACTGATATATGTACCTACATATATAAGCAAATATGTATTAGAAAGGTATTTGTAATAATAAAATACTGGAAATAACCTAGATGTCTATCAACAGGGGTTGGGTAACTATATTATGGAACTTCCAATAAGGCAACAGAACCTTATAACTGTTTACAAGATATAGTAAGTAAAAAAAGAAAAACTCAGGATATCCTTTTTGTTTAAAGAGGTAGGGGAGACCTATATACATATTTTCTTCTTTATGTGTGGACATATTTCAGAGGGATGCAAAGCAATTATTAACAGTTTTGACCTAGAAGGTTGAAAACTAGGATTTTTTTTATGACATACCCCTTTGAATGGTTAGATTCTTTTAAAACAAATGTAGCTATTACATTTTCCTCCCAATACAAAGCAAACAGTGTCCTTTTTAAATGAAAAAACAAATAGATAAGAGCTGCTCAGATGATTCTGATGTGTGCTGGGTTTCGGGCCACACGGGTCTGCCTAGTCATGGTGTTTGCTTGATTTAGGTTGTCTCCATATCTACATGTCCAAGTCCTCAAGCAAGCCCCCATTGAGCCACTGAATGCTATGACTTTGGGAAGTGAGTTAACTTCCTTGGGCATCCTTTTTCTTATTCATAGAAGAAAAGGCCGGGACCAGGATTCAGCGATCATTAACAACTCATAGCTTTGGGATGGGGCTCTGAGTGGGTGACCTGGAAAATGGTAGATGTGTTGCCTCATCCCCACACCTACCACTCCCCTACATACAGGCTTATTTCATATTCACAGCACCTCACACAGTGCCTGACATTAGCATACACGCAGTATATGAATTGGTGGGTGGATGGATGGATGGATGGATGGATAACCCTTTCTCGAGGTGCAGACTGCTGCCCTGCCTGATCAGGCGGGCTGATTTCTCTACTTTTCCCTTTGTTTGAGCCCTTTTGGGCCAACTTCTAAAAGACAACCTGCAGCAGATAATTTATGGATTAATTCAAGTACCTATTGATCTATCTTCTCTACTGAACCTCTGAAAGAAACTTGAAATTCATGATCTTCCTGAGGTTTGGTGTTGCCCTAATCACTGAAATCCTTATTCTTTATTAATTTGAGCCTTGAGCATACTCACAGTAGTTTTCTTTTATAATGTCCTTCTCCTGCACTGTTCATATGTGTGTATGTTATTTGTATGGTTGTGCATGTTTGTGTGTATGTGCATATGGAATGTATGTTACATAGAGCTAATAGAAATGTAAAATTACTTAAGCATTTGAAGTCATGACTATGCCCAGATGAAATAGACTCCACTCCTCTTCAGCACACTATAGCTATGTTCTCGCAGGTAGTTTAAGGAAAAAAAGACAATGGAGAAAAGGTATTAAAGCAATAAGGTGGCTGTGTTGGCCTTTATTCCTGACCCGTTCACAGTCATCATCCGTGTGGTGAGCTTCCTTTCAGGACATTTCTTGTCCGATTCCCATTGTCATTTGTGTGGTGGCAATAAGGAGACGCACTAAACCAAAGGCCCCGGTGCTGTTTCCTGCCTTTTTTTTTTTTTTTTCTCTCTCCGTGACCATTCCTTCAGGATTTGGAGATTTGAGTTCAGAAATAGACTTTAATTCACTGGGCATCAAACATTTAGTCTTAACTCTCCCCAGCAGCTGCCAGAGTCAGAGGGAACTAAATGTGGTGTCAAAAGATTTCAATATAATCCCCGCAAAATGACTAGATGGTGGCCTATGTTATCTGAACGTGCGTTAACCCTCCAAATGCAAGGAGATCGTTGGACAACTCAATATATAATTCTGTCTTTCCAGAGGCCCCTCTCCCCCGTTTTTCATGCTTCAACCTTTGCAAAAAGGGGAAAAAATGGTGTCTTATTTAAATTATTCATGCCACTTTCTGTTCTGCCAATTCCAGCACACATTTGAAATCATTAATATGTCATGACTTTCCTTCATCTAGCCTTCTCAGATTTTTAAAAATTGTGAAGCACCACAAAGAGGTAATAAGATTCATTAACAAGGGTATTATATTTATATTTTTAGTTCGCTATTTTCAGTCTTCTTGATGCAATTTTAGAAGCACTGAATGCTAGAAAGGTAGGCACTGAAAATGGCCCCAGTTCAGGGCGCTATAGTGAACAATCCCATTCAGCACACGATGGCACTTGGAAATGTAGCTGCTTGGTTTGACAGGGTTTGGGGAAGTGCCATCTGGGTAAATATCTCAGGCACTTGCTGCAGTCTTGTAACCATCAAAAAAAGGAGGCACCATTTGGCTACGTGGAGGGCAGACTCGTCCCAATGACCTTTCCACTCATTCACCAGCAATCTCACTGCTCTCCCGAGCTTCTCATGTGCTCATTCTGTGCCAGGCCTTGTGCTGGCACCAACAGAGAGCAGGGCAGGCACGGGCTTTGTCCTCATCGACCTCTCTACTCTGATCACCTGGATCACTGCAAAGTACGGGGTCCAAACCGAGCGCAGAGGCATGAGCTAGCAGGAAATGCTGACTAGGAGAGACAAGGAATTGAGCTCATGCCACTAAAACAGAATCATTTAGTGAGATGGAGAAGATCATAGGAAGAACAAGTTTGAAAGGGAAAGATGAGAAATTTGGTGCTGGGCTTGCTTTCCTTTACTTGGATGGTAAACATCCAGGCGGAGCTGTTGAGGAAGCAGCTGGATATGTGAATCTGTGTTTGGGAGGGATGTGTGGGAGTCTAAAGATGCCTATTTGAAAGTAGTCAGTATGTGGAAGGGTTGAAAGCCATGAGACTGGGTTACATCTCCCAGCGAGTGATTGTGGACAGCAATGAACAGGGGCTCAAGGACTTGATTGGGGGCAGTCCCACTTATGAGAACTAGGGAGATGAGAAGCCAGGAGGACTATTAGAAGTAGGAGGTCCCCTCCCAGCCAGCGTGGCTCAGTGGTTGAGTGTTGACCTATGAATCAGGGGTCACAGTTCAATCCTAGTCAGGGCACATGTCTGGGGTTGCTGGTTTGATCCCCAATAGCGGGTATGTAGGAGGCAGCCAATCAATGATTCTCTCTCATCATTGATGTTTCTATCTCTCTATCTTTCTTCTCAGAAATCAATGAAAAAAAGAAGTAGGGGGTCCTGGAAGCTAGAGAAGACAGGACATCATTATTCCCATCAATCTATCTCAGGCATTCTCAAATTTCAATATACTTAAGAACATTTGAAAACACATAAAACTGGGTGTGCTGTACTTGATTTGCAATGTAAGGAATTTTCAGCAGTTATGTGTCATGTCTGCCATTTTTCACCTTCCTTGCAGACTTGATTATCTAACCTGGCTCCCCAGCCTCTGCTTTGGAAATGAGTCCATGATGTTGTCACCTGGATATCATAGTCCTAGGAGGGGGGGGAGGATTATAAAAAAAACCCATATACCATGTTTTCTCCTCTGAATCAGAAAGCATGTCGGTATTAAGCTCTGCAGAGGTTTATAAAGCAACTCACACACCTCCCATTACAACGTCAGGGCCCCTGTTCACCTCCTCTCCACATGGACAGGCAATTGCCGTTCTTCTAGGTGGGTAACTGTGGGAGGGAGTGGGCCGGGCACCGCTCTCGGAACACTTGCCAGCCTTGGGTGGCATTCGTCCATAAGCCGCTGGTTCTGCCACGGCAACGCCAGAAGCGAAAGCCTTTAATGAGACCCTGGAAGCTTCATAGCTGTAGGTCAGGGGAAGGGCTTCCTGCGGACAATGACGTCCTGATTCCACGTGTCTGTCCTGGGCTCCAGCTCTGTCTCCGGGAGAACAAACCCATCACCATAGTAACCGCATCCACCTAGCACACCTCCCCGTGGCCCTCACATCCTTTCCATGGCTTTCCCCCCACTGACGCACTTATTAATTGAAAATCAGATCTCACCATTCGCTTGTCTTCAGGAGGCTAATATCTCTGTAATCCCCACTGCTGCACGTAGGGCTGGAAGGCTCAGGACCCTCGGCCCTGTTTCCCAAAGAGTTAAATGACATTCAGGCAGCAGGAAACTTCTGCCAATAAAATAAAAATCGGAACCAGTTGCCTTTTATTATCACTCAAATTATTCTCTCCACTTGACATGGATTTATTGGTCAGTTTAGCCTCTATGACAGATGTGGTTGTAGTCACATGGAGCGTGACTAACAGCCTTAACTACAAGCCTGTAAACGGAGAGTGATGTACGCGTACATTATCGCCATCTAATCATGTCTGTGGGCTAATTATATAACGGCTGAAGTAAATGAACACCACGGTGACCACCATGCACAAGTCCAGGGAGGGCCGTGCATGGGCTTTGGCAGCTGACCTGGTTTCAGGGGCAGCTGGGTAACTGTGGTCACCAGTCTGTGTCTCGCACCATCTATTAGCACCATCTCTGAGGATGGTTGCTTACATCTCTTTCCTGGTAATTCTTTTACATTTTTTTTATTGATTTCAGAGAAGTAGGGAGAGGGAGAGAGAGATAGAATCATCAATGATGAGAGAGAATCATTGATCGGTTCCCTCCTGCACGCCCCACACTGGGGATCGAGCCTACAACCGGCCATGTACCCTGACCAGGAATCAAACTGTGACCTGCTGGTTCATAGGTCCACACTCAAACACTGAGCCACACAACCGGGCTCTTGGCATTTCTTATTCTCCTCAAAATTTTGTTTTAGACAAAATAATTGATGTGAGGTTTCTGGCCCTTTTAACGTGGGTAGGCTTATCATAGCACGTGTGGTAATACCAGGGAGGACCGTGCCGTTTCTAGTTGTTTATTTGCTGTGCATTCGAGGTGCTCAAGGAAGACCCTTACCCTCTCACACACTGTGAGCACCACAGGGCAGGTGTGTGAATCGAGGGTCCCCAGACGTGAACACGCCACAGGCTGTGTGGAGGGAGGCAGCTCTGGCATTGGAAGCAGAAGACCAGGCTGGGAATCCTGCCCCCACACCCTGAAGCTGTGTGCCTGGGCTGTTTCCAAACGTCTCTGAGCTTTGATCTCTACATCTGGGACTTGAACGAGCTAATGAAAATAGTTTTTTGCCATATGTTTTCTATTCAATTTACATAAAACCTACGAGGTAGGTGTAATTATTGCTCTCACCTTAGAGATGAGGAGGCTGAGAGAACTGAAATGACTTGCTCAGAGTCACACAGAGAATAAGTGGTAGGGTCAGGATTCGAACCCAGAGTCCATCCTGTTAACTACTATCTTGTACTGCGCTGAACAGCGACTGTAAGTGACTGGCCGCACAGCCTTCCTGGTTTGTGAAAGGAGTCAGCTAGTGGGCAGCAGGCACTGAGGTGACATAAAGGGCGGGGGCTGGGGGTGGAGAATGGCTGGGCTGTGCATGTCTGGTCAGCACTGCTCACAGTCACTGATTGGCAACAAATCAATGTGTCACTTTGCATGTGTGCAGATCGTCTTCACATGCTTTATGAGGTATTTGTTACTTAAAATAAAGTCATGGTCCATGTTATGAAGTAGCTTCATTTTTTAAGGAGGTAGTGATTGAAATGGAAGGGTCTTGTAACTCCATCCATACCCACAGCCCGACTCTGCATGGGCCCTGCTTCCTCCTCTTAACTCCCTGGAACTCATATGCACTCAGCCCTTCCTCCTACCTACTTCCACCCCAACCCCCTTCACACAGACCCCATCCTCAGGTTACTGCACACGGACATGTACCGGCCTATGCATTCTGAGGGCAAGGAGGTGGGGGCATGACTGATAAGCCCAGGTGGAGTTTGTAGATAGTGAACTGTAGACCACAGACTTGGAATTGGAAAACTTTAGAGACCATCTGAGCCAACCTCCTCGTTTTGTAGAGGAGAGAACTGCGGTCCTCAGTGACCCAGCAAGTTCAGTGGGTCTGCACAGTCACATGGCAATGAAAAGTGAGTGCCGAACCGGAGGGAAGGTAGGAAAGGTGAGTGGGCCGACAGGAGGCGGGTGAGCAGGGCTGCAAAGGGATGAGAGCAGGGTGCCAGGTAGTAAGAGTGGCCCATGTTATCCTAATGTTAAAATCCCCTAACTCAGAGGTATCCTGGCATCTGGAGTGTGTGTGTGTGTGTGTGTGTGTGTGTGTGTGTGTGGTGTTGGTGGTGGGTTCTCTGACATCTTTGTGTAATTTGCATGTGACTACAGTCCTAATTATTTGTTAGCAATATAAAGAACAAAATTCTATAAAATACGAAAGTTAAAAGAAGGAAATATTGACTGACACCAAGGATTAAAAACAATTTCGTAAGAACATACGCTGGCGTAGTTTCGATTTTCTTAGCAAAATCTGAGATTAGACTTTTAAACCGATCACTTTTATAGAGGAAAGAGTTCACGGTCATTAGAAACTAACTCTAGGCGGTTCATTGTAGAGACCACCTCACCCTTGTTTCCACCACGACTTCTACAATATCTCATCAGTTTATGCGGCTGCCTCATTCTTGGCCTTCAGGCTTCAGCTCAGATGTCGTTTCCTCTGAAAGGTCTCCTGGTAGTTGTCACTGCACACCCCTCCACTTACCCAACCCCATGCCACTTCCCTTCATATCACCTTGGAGTGCCTTCCATGACACTTACCAGAGGCTGCAATAGTCTGATTTACTTATCAGATTCCTCGTTTCCTCCCCATTAGGATGTAACTCTACTGGACCAGGTCCCACCCTACTCACCACTTAGCAGAGCGGACCCCAATGAAAATACCATGCAAGTTTACTGCCAACTTATATCAAGCTAATTTTAAAGCCTGAAAATTAGTGGTGACTTTGCTGGTTTTATTTCCTTTTAAATTTATGTATCTTTCGACAAGGCTATCCCTACATTAAATGTATTAAAGACCACCAATAATTGCCTTATTAGTAAAAACATAATAAATGCAAATATATTTTTCCTCCAGGAATTCTCAATTAATATCTTGAGGATCTTAATAGATCTAATAAAGATGGTAGCCTGAATAATGAATAAACTGCTTCTATTAGGTAAATATGAGCCAACCAGACAAGAAAGTAAACTAAAATACATTTTACCTAGTCTCTTAAAGTTAAAGTGTAACATATACTCTTGCTATACTTATGGTAATATTTTGAGTAGTTTAACAATAAAATACTTTAGGCTTTCAAACTTACTTTACAGTAGGGTTTTAGTAAAAATAGAAGTTTGCTTACTAAAAAGTAATAGAAAATGATAATAAAAATGGTTCTAATGCTTTTATAATTATGCAATTTGCTTTTTATCTTGCAACTGCTCTTTAAAGAGGTACTAATGGAAATTGTTAAACCTTCAGTGCACTTATAGAAACAAAAATGCATTTTAATGTGGTTGAAGCAATAACCAAACAACTGTATTATTAGTGGTAATGGCGGTGAGGCTGGAGGATGCTGTGCTCTTACAAATGGAAAAGTGATGGCGCGTCTTTGTTATGAAAGACTTGCAGGAGTTTGGCTGTCCGTGTCGTTCATCTAGGGAAGAGGCAATGCTTGCTGACATGACGAGATTTAACTTCCCTTAAAATTTCCCTTAAAATTTCTCCCTGTTGTTTCTTTTAAAAAGTTTCAGTCTCCCGAATTACAAAAGCAACACATTTATTACAACAGCTTAAATCAAAGTGAATATCCACATAAAATGGATAGTCTTTGCTTCCCCCTCCAATTCTGCTCTTTTCATAACCCAGGCTAAATTTTTAGGCTGCAAATTGTTTATTTTCTCCTTTGCCTATATAAATATAAACATTAAATATAATAATAAAAATAATAGCAAATGACACTCTTGTAGTGCTTAGGATATATTTTTAAAGGACTGGACATATATCCTGCTATCTATGTAACCACATGAGATGAGTACCAGTATTAGCCCCATTTTATAGATTAGGAAGCTGAGGCACAGAGAGGTCAAATAATTTGCCAAAGGTTACACTGCTAGTATGTGGCAAGTGCAGAGAGTCTTAATTACGAAGTGATACTGCCACTCACACTTAGCTTTCCTGGTTGGTTATGTCAAGGGGATTGCAGCATATGTTTCTTGTAACATTTTTGCATACCTAACAAAATAGCACTGGTGCCTTTCCATTGCAGCGACGACAGATAGATCTAAGACATCCTTGTGGATGGTGGCCCACTTCTGTCATGTGGATGCATCACACTTCCTTTAACTGCTCTCCTGTGATAAACATGCAGATTGTTTCCATTCTCCAGCCATTACAAACGACAAACAGAAAACAGACTTGTACATAAATCTCTATGCACTAGCACTTTTATTTTTCTCAGAATTGGGCTTTTGGGGGGTCAAAGACTATGCACATTTTAAATCCTAATAAATACTCCCCATTTATCTTCCCCAAAGGTTGTGAAAATTTATAGCTGTACCAAGAGTGAATCAGGGTACTTGCTCCCTAAGCTGCCCTAAGACTTTTCTCATTACCTAATACTTTGTATAAAAGTAATTTTGTGAATGTGCATCTTTTATAACAAATAATTTATTCTATAGCTGTGATATTATGTCCTATTCCTGAGAAAACATTGGAGGGCCGGTCATAAACTGATTATCTAAACACAAATAAAATAGTTTATTGGTGGAATTATAAATGGCAGTTAGGAATTTTCCCCTTTTTCCAGATTTCAAATGTGCAGTGTTTGTTTTTCCCTGCCAACCGCGTTCATTTCTTATTGCTCCTTCTCTTCCTTCTCTATCACGCTCCAGGGAGGACCGAGAGGGGACAGACCACCATCTGTCCTAAATAGTTTACACCAGATGATCTCTCAAAGCCCTTCCAGCTCAATGATTCTTTGAAAATACGAATTTTAAAAAATCGAGTTACAAACTCCAGGCTGCTGGCTTGTGATTTTATAGGGCTTGTGTGTGGTTCTATAAAAGCAAAAATGTAGGCATGCTGTTAAAACAAGAGGAGTGTGCCTGTGTCTTGGGAAAATGAAATTTCTGGAAACATGGCAGCAAACAAAACAATATATTCAGGGTTGTTTTAGGGACGCTTGGACCCTCGAGTTTGTCCTGTTTTGACTCAAAGGATATTGTAAATAGAACTATTTTAATCGGCACTAGAACAACATTGATAAATTGTCATTGAGGAAATGGACTGCCCCTCAATGGACTTCATTGAAGCCCATGTCAATCCCTTAATCAAATTTCCATATGATGTAGCTGCATCATATCTATTTTGTTTAACTTTAATTTTTATTTAACTGAAATTGCTTTCATTGGACTCCATTCTTTTCCATTTAAATGGGACAGATCTGATTCATGAGTCAGTTTTCTGTTTATATAAAATTGCATTGATTCTATATTCTGTCATTTTTTGATGGCCATTACTTCTGCAAAGTTCATTTTTTTGTCTACTTTTAAAGGTCTAAAATTTAAAATTTTGTGAAGAAGATTTGGTCCTTTTGTCATTTTTACTCAATATTAATTTTATAACATACAGTTTTAGTCATTGTCAGTTTTATATTGATTTTTCAACCATTAACCTTCATCATTTTATATGAATCTGAATAAAAGACTGGTTTGCATTTATCTCCTAGTTAATCCATGATAGTTCAGTGAACATTTGTGTGTGTGTGTGTGTGTGTATGTGTGAGAGAGAGAGAGAGAGAGAGAGAGCGAGAGAGAGAGAGAGAGAGCACGTAATAGGAAATAGAGACTGAGAGACACAGAGCTCTTGAACGCACAGAGGGGCCCAAACAGCTACAGGTGTAAAGGGATGAAGGTGAATGCCCTTGGGGTAAAAATGGCAGCCTCAAACCCTCCCTTTCACTAACTTCTCTTTTCCTTGTTGCTGAGGTGAACGAAGATCTCCAAATATCCTACTGCTCTCCTGGCATCCTCTCTCCAGGGTTCTCTACCAGGATAGTCAAGTCCCATTCTGTCTTCCCTCTCCAAGAAGCCGGGAAGGTGGAGGTGGGTACCTTAATTAGGATTAGCTTCAGTAGTGACAGAAAACCCAAAGCACATAGATAGAACCGTTTCTCTCTCTCCTACGAGAAATCCAGAGGAAGGCAGTGAGGAGTGTTACGTGGAACCCTGAGAGCTGCAGCTGTGATGGGGTGCTGCCTGAAAGAGGGACCCCGCCACTGCTGGAACCAGCCTGCCAAGACTCGGTGTGGGGGAGGGGGTGTAGAATATTCTGAGCGAGCTCTCCTCTCACTACCTGGTTGGCTGCTGTGCTCCTCTGGTTGGGCTGGTGGGATCTTGGTACATCTAAGGCAGACAGCAAGGGAGCCTGGCAGAAGCTGTCCATAGGGGTCAGCTACTAGGACCCAGAGAAGGGCAGAGTGCCTGCCAAGACTCGGTGTGGGGGAGGGGGTGTAGAATATTCTGAGCGAGCTCTCCTCTCACTACCTGGTTGGCTGCTGTGCTCCTCTGGTTGGGCTGGTGGGATCTTGGTACATCTAAGGCAGACAGCAAGGGAGCCTGGCAGAAGCTGTCCATAGGGGTCAGCTACTAGGACCCAGAGAAGGGCCCAGAGAAGGGCAGAGTGTGTGTGTGTGTGTGTGTGTGTAAATAGGGACTATCCAAGCAGGAGGACATAAACTGACTTGTCAACAAGATGAGACAAAGCTCAATGAGTATCATAAGTAAAGTACCAGTTTCCATAATACTATGATTAGCTACCATTGATGAATGGCTATGATGAGCTTGGCCCTCCAGGCATACCCAGTCAGTCCTCATGACCATCTTGTGAGGGAGGCACAGTCGTTCTAATTTGGGAAATGGGAGATCCAGGCTGAGAGATGGAAAGAGCTGACTGGAGTGTGTACAGCGAGTGCTAGTGACAGGCTCTCGACAAGTCGGTCTGGCCCCACAGTCCTGCCCTCAAACACCCTGCGATTTCCTGCCTGGAGGTCAGCGGGACCCTTGCCTGCAGGGTGGACGTGTGCTCTGCCTCACTCCAGCTTCCTGTTGAGGGTGAGGCCGACACTCTTTCCTCTCAGTTTTTCAAAGAAGGGAAGTTGGAGGCTGGGAGTGGAAGGCTGTGTCAGGGATCATGTAACAATTCCAGTTTTCCACCTTCCGTTGCTGTTCACCTCAGGAAGCTCTTAGCTTCCTCCCCCAGCCCTGGCTTAGCTGCCACTTTCTGAGAAACCCAAGCCATGGGCAGGCCCATCTCATCGGTCTGGTGGGATTCAGAGGAAGAAGCGGTTTGCCTCTCACCTGCCTTGCCGAGACCTCAGGATAAATCAGTTTCCCGGGACCTGATTTGTCAGGGGGACTTTCCTGAACCTGTAGATTGTAAAATCTGTTCTGCTTCCCAAAGAAACCAAGTTGGAAGGAACACTGACTTAGTTCAGATGGCTTCCCACTTTTATTTCTGTCAGCAACTACATGCAATTGAGCTTCCAGACAAGACACAGGAAAATGAACAGTGCTGAACAATTGTGTTATCTCAGACCAGCTCAGTGGGTAAACGCAGTAAAAAGCATCGGAACATTAGCTATAATGGCTTTCCAGGGCAAAGTGCAATGGTTATGAAGACACACAATTAGCAAAGTCATTTGTTCTGATAGACACTGCACTTCATACAGGGACAGAGCTGGTGTGGAGTCGTTTATCCATATGAAGTTTATTGTGATCACTGGGAATTCTCACAAGCACATGTCCCTCTCCCCACAAAGAATCAGAGAAGGATGCACGTTCCTTTCCCTGAAAGCCCTGTCTCTCTCCTTCCGGTCAATGACAAGGTTCCCGAAAGCATACTTTGGGTCTCCACCTCATTTCCCATTCAACTCTCAGCTGTCTGGCAGGGTGACCTCTCCCCTTCCAGGCTTCCATCCTCTCCATTGAACTCATTTCACTCGTGGCCTTGCTTGACCTTGAAAGCATTTGTCATTGTCCACCACTCCTTTATTTCTAGAGTCTTCTTTTCCTCTTGGCTTTCTCTGGCAGCACCCTCTTCTGAATTCCTCAGCCTTTCTCCCTTTCACTAACTTCTCTTTCCTCTGTCTGCCCCTTAAATGCCAATTTGCATTCTGGTTCTTTCCTTGGCTGTGGTCTTTCCTGCCTTCATACCCTCTATTTATTCAGTCTGGGTTACCTTATTTTCTAGTCTTTACCCAAAACACTAACAGCTTCCACTCTAGCCCAGATTTCTCTCCGGTGTTCCAGACCACAGAGACACCCGGCTCCCTTACTGGATGTAGCAGACAATGATGGTGCCCCTGTGGGTCCCTTTTTAGCATTTCTGTGTGTCACAGATCCCCACTGTGCTCTCCATGCCAACCAGGTGACTCTTTTTCAGAGGGCTGTCCTCAGATTACCAGAACAGCTATGCTTACACACAGGGAGAGTTGTAACTTCCTGGGAGTTTATGTGAGCCCTGTGAAAGGAGAGAGAGGAGGAAGAAGGATTGGGTAGAATAAACCTCAGACTGCTAAGCACCCCTGAGAAGGTCTCAGCAAGTCCAGGGGGGCAGGTGGTCCAGTGCAGAGACTGTGTATAGAGGAGTCCCAGAAAAGGCATGTCATTATAATTACATTTCTATGCTCAGTGGTTGCCTGGAGGCTGCCTGGGAGATACATGGTCTCAGCTGGGAAGCTGAGGCTAAAAGCATTGCTTGTGGAAGGTTCTCTTTCGAAGAGAGATCTGAGCTGCTCACTCAATTCCATGGCTGCTGCATCGGGGGAAGCTGTGAGCTGTACCTTGCCCATTAGAATCCAGGCTATAGCCTGTGTTCTGCGGAATCTTTGCCAGTGAGATCACATCCTTATGTGGCTCCCTCTCCTTCCTTGTCTTGTTTTCTCCACTTTCTTACTACTCTCCCCCTGGCATCACTTCCTTCATAAATCAGTTGCACATGATTCTTGACTCATAATCCATTTGGGAGAACTCAACCTAAGATAGGGACACATCCTTATTCTGCAGAACTTATAAATACAACCTTCTCAAAACTGACACATCGTCTTCTCACTTGGACTTTCTCTTCTCCATAGCAAGTGTCACCTCCACCCACCAGTCACCCAAGCCTGCAGTCTGGGTACGACTTTTTGATTCATATCCTTATTCTGCACATCTAATACACAAATCCTCTTTCTTTTCATTCATTAATATTTCTCAGATCCATCATCTCCTTTCCGATTGTACTGACATGGATACTATATCACCATCTCTTTGCTGGATTATGGCAACAGCTCCCTCACTGATCTTGGCCTCCAGGATACCTCTCTCCAATCCATTGTGCACACTGCGGACAGAACGAGCTACCTAAACATACAGGGGTGTCTAGTGGGGGCAGAATCTGTAAATTGTTGGGAGAGTACAATGGCCATTCTGGAGGTTGCAGGCAGTCTTTCATTCTGTGATGTTAAATGGAATTTACTTTGACAGTAGCTTATCACTTTGTTCTAGAAAGAACCTTTTGAATTGTTTCTTTTGGTGATGTAAATATAAGACAAGGGTCAACCCACCATTTTTCAAAAGTCAATGTGATGGGCACTTTTTGACTCACCCAGGTCCTAGGGCTTAGATGCTATTGGTAAGTATACTAGGCAGCATTCCTCATTTCAGATAAGTCTAATGAGAGGGCCAACCTGGGCTGGGGGGATAGTAAATGGAAGGAAGGATCTTTCTCAAGTTCATGCTTGGGTCATGGCTTCTCCAACTCTAGCCTATGTGGATTGTCTTATTCTCTTAACAATTTCTAAAAACAGAAACAACTGCCTCAGCCTTCCCCTACTGCCCATTCGAAGAGTGATTGATAAAACAGAAAATAAGATCAAAGCAATGTTTGGTGGACATCATCTACCTCAAAATTTTATAGGTTACTAACCTAGCTATGCTTTGGGGACCAGTCAGTCAGAGAAGCATCAATATTCATTACAGTCTTTTTTTCCAAACTAGAGTGTTAGCTCCTTGGGGGCGGGGTCTTTGTCTTTTTCATTTTTATTCCCCAGAATTCTAGAATATTTTTGTCTGATGGATAATCTAACTCTTTCTACCCCATGTGGCAGAATGCTTATATTTCAACTGTAAAATAAGCACCAAATTGAAAAAGTAAAGAATACAGGAATAATCTTATCATTTTGTAAAATAATAAAACTAGCCTTTAATTTGAATTTAGTGGGCATTATTTGGTCTGCAGAATTGTGCTCTACCTTGTTTACTTTTGGAGCAATAAGTACCCTTACGGACCGTTTATTGGTCAGTGTGAGATGAGTGTTTTAGCTAATCTTGTTTCACTCCTTCTATAGTCATCTGTGCAATAGAAAAATGGCTCATAAAAATCTCCAAATGGATAAAGAGAAAAAGATCAGGAAGGTACGTGGTTGATGAATGTATTCATACTAGCATTACAAATAGTCTGAACAAAGTAGAGAGAATAATCACTTGTTGTAGAAATTCAGTCTATAATGTGTGCCTAGGTATTTACAGTTTCTGATCAGTGACAAACAAATTTTGACATGTTTGATAGGCTAGCGTGATGGGCCAAAACATGCAAAATAAAATTCAATGGGGACAAATAAAACAGCTTACTCAAAAGCCAGGGAGATGTAGCTTAACTTAAAAAGACAATTTAAGAGATTTAGTTTATTTGAAGCTCAAGATAAATCAATTCAATTTTGCTGCTGAGAAAACAAATTCTATCCGAGGGTGCATTACTGGAAGTATACTGCCTGAGAAAATGTGTGTACTGGTTGTAGCTTCTGTGAGCACATCAAACCATACCTGAAATACTGTGTTTAACTAATTCCAGGGATGGTATTTAAAGACGGACATTAACAACCTAGAAATGTTTCTATGTTGAACAGGGAAAGTGAAGAGTGTGTTCCAATTCACTGTTATCAGTAAGAGGGGACTATGGTGAGGTGCACTCTTTGTCCTGTTCACCCACCTCTGCCTCTAGATAAAGTAGGGAAATAAGATAGGTCTCTTAGAGTCATACTATAGGAGTCAACACATATTGGATGAGAAGAGAAAGGTTCTAGGTCTACATGAAACAATATATAAAGGACCAGTTATATGTATTAAAATACACTAAACAAGTCTAAGGAAGAAAGCATCAATTAGAAAGGTGGAACATGGAAAAAAATGAGTCATAGAGAAAATGACCAGTCATGCTTAGACAAGCCCAGTCCAAGGCAGAAAGGTCAAAGTTATGGAGTTTTGCAGATAGTCAAGGACATTTCTATTATGATTGAAGAATACAACCAGCTCTGGTAGCCTGATGCCATTGAACATTCAAATAATCTATTTCCTTGTGTCCCGCTTCTGTGCTCACTAAGCTACCTTCTGACTACAAATGGGCTTCCCATGTAATCTTGCCTACAGGGAGGGAATGTGCTGGTGTGCCATCTGAGTATTCTGGGATGGGTGACAGTAATAGCTGCCATTGTAAATGAGTCTGTTGGCATTCTGCATCTCATGGGCTTGGCTGATGGGAGTCTGCCTCAGAGGGTTAGAGCCACTCTTGATGTGCTTATAGAATCCGGTTTCATAAATTGCAAAGCTGAGCCACAGAATCTGGATCATAGCAAATTCGCCACGGTAACAAGATCTACTTCCCTGAGAGTTCTTGGTAAACAAGAAATTCTTCTGACAGTCAGAACAATACCCTTCGTGTGAACACCTGTAGCAGGTGTTGCCATTTGATTCTTAGATATTGTTTCATTAAATCTTGACTTCTCTCCTGGAAGGGACTGAATGTGATTTACATTTGTGTCATTTACAATATACAGCACGTAGAAGTTTCACCAACCAACTCAGAGCCTGTCCCTGACCACCCTAGACCTAACTACCGCTCTTCTTCAGGTTCAGGGCTTACTCACCTTTCCATCCCTCTGCCTCACTGAAACCAGCGGGCCTTGCCCCTTCCTCAGCACTTTCCTTACCCCATCCAAGAACAGTTATTCTACTGAGCGCTACAGCCGTCTCCCCAGGCTCCTCATACTCTACACTATGGACCTCACACTGCCCTGTTTCTGTTCCTGAGTCCTTGTACTCATGGTCTCTCCCATCGGCCAAGTATCCTTGGCTTGCTGACTTCCAGAAGATGGTCCACAATGCCATCTCTTCCATTGGCTCCACAGTCTGTCCCTGTGTCCAACCCAATATTTTATATCCTCAGATATTCCACGTGTTTTTTTATATTTCCAGCTATACCTTAGAACTTCTGAACCTTGCTGGTCTGGGATAGCTGATGGGGCAATGACCTAAATTGACTAAATACATTAACAATATCATTTGAATAATCTATAAATATTTCAGAGAAAATTAAACAGAGATGAGCAGGCTTAGCAACATGCCATTGCAGTCTTCATGCAGTGAGTATTGTGCTGTGTGAATAAGGAATTAAGCTTGGTATGTGCTGAACCTGAGGGAGGAGTAGATGGAAGTTTCATGGAGGTAGACGTGGGTGTGAATTTAGGGGGAAGGGGTTGGGACTAGATCATCCTTCCTCAGAACATGGCAATGCAAACACCTCGGTACCGGTATTACGATGAACCCCATTAATAGTAATATTACTACACTGACATTAAAGTTTGTTTAGTACTTTCGAGTATATGAAGGGCTATTTATATGGATTATCTCATTTAGTCCTCCTAATACACAATGAGGTAATTTTTATCCTTTTTACATGCAGAGAAACAGAATCTCAAAGAAGTTAAAAATCATGGATCACAGAGTCAGTAATTGGCAGAGATGGGATTCAAAACCAGGTCCTTCCCCTCAGCTGCACTGTTTACACAATAAAGCTACAAAAATGAACTCTGTTTGGAGACCCAGCTCAAGTTGAAATCATACCTGTTAAAAATCATTTAATGTAACACAATCATTTCCTTCTGCTTTGATGTGGACTTTCTTTGTGCTTCAATAAGATGTCCATAATAGAATTAGCACCAATATTTTCTTTTCTTAGAGACTGCCATTTGTTTCTCTTCCCTGGCAGGCTGTCCACTGTGGAGAGTGGGCCTCTGAGTATTTTCCAGCGTGTGGCAAACTGCACACGCACCACCCATTTGGGTGAATTACACTCACTTGGGAGCCAAGGCAAATGTCAGACGCCGGTCCCGTAATGTACGCTTGCAATTTTACTGAATTTCCTTTGAAACACTATTTGGGTGTCATTTTTGTGATAGCTTATGGGATATGGTTGCCATTTTCAAATGAAGATTTGAAAATAGAAAGCCTTATTCAAATCCAGCCACAGAAAAGCATTTAAACTCATCTCCATGAAATTGATATTAAAATTTAAGAGCATCACTGTACTAACTCTTGAACAAATGAGAAAATAGGCAGGAAAGCCTTTCGCAGAGCATAGCTCTATGCAAATAGGAGAAGATGACATAATTATTAATATTCACGCAGAGGTAAATCTTCAAAATCTATCTTTGCCGCCGCCAAAATCATTAATGCAGAATAATTAACCATCCAAAAGAATACAAATACAAATCAATGATAAATGGTTCTAAAACAGAACTTAACATTTCTGTCAAAATTCCAGGTTGGAGGAATGAGATAGACATCCTATATAATAAAAGGCTAATATGCACATCAACTGAACAGCGGAATGACTGGTCACTATGATGCACACTGACCACCAGGGGGCAGATGCTCAATGCAGGAGCTGCCCCCTGGTAGTCAGTGCGTTCCCACAGGGGGAGTGCCGCTCAGCCAGAAGCTGGGCTCATGGCTGGTGAGTGCAGCAGAGGTGGCAGGAGACTCTCCTGCCTCCGTGGCAGCGCTAAGGATGTCTGACTGATGGCCTAGGCTGGCAGTCGGACATCCCCCGAGGGCTCCCAGACTGTGAGAGGGCACAGGCTGGGCTGAAGGACCCTCCCCCCCCCCTGCCCGAATGCCCGAATTTTGTGCACCGGGCCTCTAGTAGGACATAAACCAAAACAGGAAATTTTATTTCACAATTTGATGCAGATTTAACAATGCTTACTAAACAGCTACTCTATGCCACTTGTTCTTTCAATCAGTTCTCCCAATAAATCTGTGAGGTAGGTATTATTTCCCCCATTTTACAGATAAGAAAGACGCTCACACTTTAGGCATCTTTTTTGAGGTCACGTAAATAGCAAGTGAAAAACACCAAAATTTGATTCTAAGTCGAATGTCTATCCACTAAGACATGCCACAATCTGCAAACAGATCATGCACAGGTAAGCACTGCCTTTCTGATGTTGGCTGGAACTACTTCAAAACACATTACTCTGATAGGTATTTCTGTTCAGAGAGAGCTGTCAGCTGGAGAGGCTGGTCTTTTCACAGCATTTATCAGTCTCCACGGAGGCAAGGGGTGTGGGTCCTTCTGGTCATTCAGTGGTGGTGACACCAGCAGCCAGGCAGGCTGTGTGTCTCGGGAGCCTCTCCATTTAGATCACAAGGCTGTACCTTCTCTCTGTCTAACAGTTTTGTAAAAGCTGCTTTCTTGGGTTGGGGCTGCAATTTACAATTCAGGCCCAGGTTTCTTATAAGTTAAGGCAGAGAGCTGTAGAAGAGTCAGTTGACTATTCCTGCTTTCCTTTCATGGACACATAGACACTGTCATGCAGACTCTAATCTGGCCATATGTGGGTGGAAAATGAATGTTCCCCGCTTCCCTCTCAGCAATTAGATAAGGTTTATCCCCCAAGATGGAGGCCAGAGGATTACCCAAATCACCAAACAGAGAAGATTAGACTTGACCACCCCAGGCGCAGAGACTTGCATTGTGGGATTGACCCTGAGAAAGGATTTGCGGATCTATCATACACAGTTGCTGGTAGAATCAGGATTAGAGGACCTCAATTTCTCATTTGTACCTCAGAGCTTAGATAACTTCAGACCCTGGGAGTCGATGTTCCATATGCGGGAAAGGTGGACAGGACTGCACAAGCAGATGTTTCGTTGTTATTGTTCTGTCGTTGTCAAACTATTTTGTCTTTAATCTTTGAAATATAAGAAGCATCACTTACATCTATGAAGTTAAATAAAATTAAAGTGTAGAAGATTACAGGTATTAGTCAATGGAAAATATTGAACATTAACTCCAGAGAAGATACTATGCTAGGGACTAAATGGGGAAAAAAAGTTACAAATTATAAACTTTAGGGATTTAAAAGAGTAGCACAAATATTTGCCGTTTAATGGGTATCCTCTATGTTCTGGGCACTGTACTAAGAGTTTATGAACTTCCCATCTTCACAAGATTAAGAGTTTAATAGTGGCCTATCTTCTGTATTGGGAAACTGAGACTCAAAGGTTTAAGCAAGTCAATTGTTCAAGGTCACAACCAGAAAAGAAATGAGCAATGAGAGTGAGATTTTGGAGGGTTGGGCTGGATCAAGGATCTCACTGATCCGATATTATTTGCCTGGTAAACTTGACCCTCAGTTACCTCTTTTGTTCACTGAAAAAGGGGAAACTGACTTCCTGGCACAATAATATTAAAACTTAGGATTTTAAAAAATCAAATATTTTAAGATTTTGAATAAGAAATTATTAAGATTTACAAAAGATTATAAAGGGATGGATAGATTTAAGATATACATGTTTGGGTCATTCAGAACAGTCATTTAAATCAATGACCTCAAAGGGGGTACTCAAGGAGGAAAATTGCAACTTCCATTTCTATCTATTAATTTTTAAAAATCTTTTCCTTTTAAAATTTCTACTTTTTTATATATTTTATAACCTATATAACCTATTAGTTCAATATTACATAGATATAATAAATAAATAGGCACACACAATATCTAACACAAGTGTACAATGTATTTATATATTAAGTGGTATGTGATAAAAAATCTCTGAGAACCACTGCTATAGAGCCAGTCAGGACAGACTAAGTGGGACAGGCTCATTATACACAATATAATGCTATCAAGTGGCAGACAGAGCACCCCCTATAGGCGATTTTTTTTTTCTGTAACAGAGCCATAAGAGCTTGTCTGGAGATAGCCTTTTCTTTTTAATTGAATTTATTGGGGTGACATTGGTTAATAAAATTATATAGACTTCCAGTAAACAATTCTATACATCATCTGTATATTATGTGTTTACCACCCCAAGTCAAGTCTCCTTCCTTCACCCTCTTTTTTTTATCCCCCCTTTTACCCTCTTCTACCTTCCCACATATCCCCTTCCCTCCGGCAATCACCGTACTGTTGTCTGTGTCCATTAGTTTCTGTATTATTTTTTTGCCTAATCCCTTCATCCTTTCCCTCTAGTCCTCACTCCCTCCCCTCTGACACCTGAGAGTCTGTTCTCTGTATACAAGAGTCTGTCTTCACTTTGTTAGTTTATTTTGTTCATTAAATTCCAAATATGAGTAAAATTATATGGTACTTGTCTTTCTATGACTGGCTTATTTCACTTAGCATAGTACCCTCTAGGTCCATCCATGCTTTTTCAAAAGGTAAGATTTCCTTCTTCTTTTTTTTTTTTTTTTTTACTGCTGAGTAGTATTTCACTGTGTAAATGTACCACAGCTAGAAAGCTTTTTAATGCTTTGGTTGTTTACCACCGAAGAAGTCTTTCATATCCTTTCTGCACTGTAACTTGGACTTAGGCTGATGTAATTGAATGAGTCACCCTTGCTGGGTGAAAGCCTGTAAAGAAAGTCATAGTCTAATGTGTTCCACTTGGGGGTGGAGAAATATGATTATGACCTAAGTGAGATGGACAAGGCAGCCTACAGTTATTAAGACCTTGATCGCCATGGCTGAGATTCTTGCTGAAGACATGGTTTCATTGACTAGTGCTGGGAAAGTTGTTAGGATGCCAAGTTTGGAATGCCAAGCATGAAATACAAAAGTTGTAGAATGACCATTATAGCTGAAAGACCTTAGAGGACATCTGGTCTACCCTCTCATTTTATAGTAAGGAAACTGAGGTCCACAGAGATGGAGTCAGAATGTGATATAATGTTTTGTTATATGAGACTCTGTCTCATTAATGCAGGAAGCCAGGGCAGCCCAATGTCTCCTGAGCCCGCCCAACTCTTAAAGGGGCTCAGAAGGAAGTCTTTGGTACCTGAGAACAGGAAACATTTTACTTTATAAGGAATGCAAATTCCACATGACTCACATTAGCATACTTTTTCCCCCATTTGTATACAGAAACTATGTTATAAGGAGACAATTCTGGAAAAGTACATGTTATCAGACATGGATGAACTATTAATGAACTCTTTAAAAATAGCCAATCTTGGTCTTATTCTATGGGTATAAGCCATTTAGCATTTTATTTAACCTCTCAGGCACAAAAAGATTAAACATTAATGTTGGAATTTTCCCAAGCATCTTTGTGGCTAGTTCTTGGGAAGTTTTCCATATATTTTTTATTGAAAGCAATGGAGAACATAATGCAATAATAACTGAAAAGGAAAATGCTAATTATTTTACTCTGTATGACTTTTCTGGAAGAGTTTTTAACCTCCTTGTGTCCCATTAATTTAAATATTGTATTTCCTCTAAGGACTTCCAGTCTGAGTTTGTGCTTCTGCAATTCCACATGCGTTTCCCACATTTCTATTTCTCCTGTCTGGAATGTCCTTCCTGCCTGGCTAATGTCTCTATTTCTTTACAGACTTAGCTCAGAGGTTAAGAGACCTCTTTGGCTACTCCTGCCCCTCCCCTTAGCAGAGAGAAGGAGTCTTTTTCTCTTGGGGTACTTTTATTATGAAACTTCTCAGGCTCTGCTAAAATGCTCTGTGGAACTGTCTATTCCTTACACTAAGTCTTGAGTTCCAGTATTACAGAGTATCTTCTTTATTTATTTCTACATTTTCAATGCCTAGCAATAGTCTGCCACTTGCTCCTGAAACTTGTTATTAGAGAAACACAAATTATTTTTCAGAAACTTATTAAAGTACAACTAAAAATATTCCAAAGTCTAATGTAGATTAGTTATAGTAATTTACTGTTTACTTCAAATCATCAATAGCTCTTGCATTAAATAAAGCCATTGAGTTGTTTTGAAAGGAAAATCCTGCATTTGATTCATTATCAACTGTGCGATATCAGTCAGTTAACTCTGTTCTGAGCTTCAGATGAGCTGAGAGAATTCTAGGTAATTATCTTTTGAGAACACAAGTAGCTAAAAGTACAACTAATAAAATATTGGAGAGGCAAGATAATACTCTGGCCTCTGCCTCTTCTTTGAAAATTGTTTATTTTGGTCCATTCCTATCATCTTACATTCATACCTATAGTTCAAAAGGAATTATTACTTTAATATACTAGAATTCTCTTTTTGTCCCAGGCAACCATGCAATGAATGCATGGCTTAAAAATGTAGTCCCTTGATAAATTTAGTTCATGTTAATTTCTCTTTGGATGAAAAATAAATATTTTAACCTGTGATTCTATGTTTATTATCCTGTTGGGTTGGCACATTATAGATGCCCATCACTTCTACATTTAAATCAAGGGAGGAAAATAGCTGTCAATTTTATGACCTAGATACAAATCATATCCTTTACATATCCCCTATCCTTGTAGCTTGATAACTTCTTAGGTTCTGATAATTGATCTAAAAAAAAAAATGAAAAACCACCTAATTCCCTCTTTCCTCTTTATGGATTTTTTTCCCTTCCTATTTTTCAATTCGTTTTAGCAGGGAAAAACAAAGACTTGCCAGTGTGATCTTATGGCCTGGTTTTCTTGTATTAATTTAAACCTGAACTATTGCAAAATTAAAACACTGCAATGTAGTATCCATTCTTTTCTAAAGAAAATTTTTTAGCATGAAGTCTTTCCCACTGTACTCCATATCCACCTACAAAACTAACACACTCTAACAAAGAACACACTTTCATCTTTTCCCCAAACATCCATTATGCCAATGATAACTTTTTTCAAGAAACAAAGTTTGATCTCTGCATGCTTACTTCTAAGTCTCATTGTCCTCCCAAAGGTCTATATTTGTGAATATAAAAAGTCCCGCCCTACCTAGCATTTGGCATGTTTTAATTTCAATAGGGAACACTTAAGTCAAGAATAAGGAAGTCAGACCTCAATAGGAGAAGAATTTGTCACTCATTTATTCATTCATTCACTCATCTAGAGGAAGCTCTCTATCACACACAGAGAAGACTCCAATTCCCAATCTCCTCTCAAGGATCTTATCAGACAGTAGGGAAGGAGAGTCATGAACAAGAGTAACTATATTATAGACTGGAAGTGAATCATGCAGGGGTGATATTTCAGTATGCACAGATACAGCTCTGTCAACCTTTTAAATATTCCCATATAGATTAGTAGAAGCTGCTTTCCACGTCTCCCAAGTCACCATCTTGTCCCTCAGCTCCTGGATAGAGACACCCTTCCTATGAACTCTCCTATGGACCAGCAGCTACAGGCTGAAAGCCTGTGCCAATCAGGAGCTCCCGCTTTATTCTGATTGGCCATTGCCTGGGCAGTTCTGGTTGTGACATATTTGGCTTATCACCCTTGGATAGATGATACAAAGAGAACAGACTCACTGGAAAACATAGTCTCTGACTGGATCCCAACTACCTACAGAGTTAAAAAACATGGAGCAAGAGGAAATAATTGAGATTCTATTTTGGAGCCCAGGTATGGGGAATGTCTTCAGAAAATTCTGGCTCTTCTCGTGATACAAAAGCCAGGGTTGTATGCTGGGCCTGCTACTAAAACACGTCTGCTTTCATAGATCAGGTGGAGCCTTTCAAAACAGCCATGAAGTTGTTTCTTTGTTTGCTACCCGTAACATTCAGCTTGTGTTGTCAAATTTGCATTTGAAGCTACTATTAAACCACAGCATCAAAATAATGATGACAGTCACTGCAAAATAGAAGAAATCAAAAAAAAAGGAGGGAAAAAAGCCCAACCTCTGGAGAGAAGAATGGCTCCAAATGTGGAAATTATGCAGAGCTGTGAAGAGCCTCATTCACATATAATGTCCACTTCGTGCGCGGGAGGAAGTGCTGTACAAACAAATCTGAGCAGAACCTGCAATTCCCATTCGCCAAGCACTGCGCAGGGCTGCTCTGCCGTCTAGACGAGAGTGACTCAGAAAAAGAAGTAATTTGTAGTGGAGCACAAGCGCTCAAGGAAATTTGTCAAAATCAGTGTGGAAGTTGTAACAAAAGGAAGATAAATTTGGTTTGTTTGTCTTTGTTAAAACTGACTAAACAGAGAGGTGGGCCTCTGATTCTAACTGTTCAGCATTTCCTGTTTATTCTGGCTGGAAAAAACTTACAGATTTTGATGAAATCTGATATACCAGCTTAAAAAATATTTTTTAAACCAAAGTAATACCTTTACATAGTTATTCTTCCTCTCTCTCTCTCTCTCTCTCTCTCTCTTTCTTTCTTTCTTTCTATTTTTACTGTACCAAATAGTATGAAAAGTAACCAATGCTCTTTCCATTCCCCATTCCTACCTCCCAGAGACAATTCATTTCAACCCTTTCACTACCTTTTTATTTTGGAATATACAGTTTCTCTACATTTCTTACTAGCATGTTAACAATGCTATTGTTTGCTTAGCCAATTTTAAACATTATTTATTTACTTTCTGTTATTAAGCAATCTAACCTACCCCCCTCAAACCCTTAAAAAACAAATCTCAAACTTTCCCATAACCTATAGATTTGGTTAAATCAACAGTCTGTGTTTACATTTTTTGTGATTAAATATTACTTACTACTGAGCTAATGAGTATCATAAGATTACAGGTGTTTGTTTTTTTCCAGGAGTTGAGTTGCTTCCCCCACCCCACTTAGCTGTAGGTCCATGTATGTATTACAATTCTCCCCACTCCAAAATTTTCAAAAGATCTATCAAATTGGCTATTACTAATATTTTCCACATACTTAATCACATCAGATAATCTAATTGTTCTAATCCTTTCTTTATTGGAAACTTTTCTCCTATAACGCTCATTCTTGTTGCTCCAACTTGACTGTTTCTCTGTGAGCCTGTTCTATGCTAATGTCCAGGGCTTTCCTACATCTTTCTTTTGACTTGGATCCGTGTTTCTTGTGCTCCATGCTCCCCTCTTGTCTGGCATACTCCCGTGTATGATCATAAATGAATGCACAATATACTTCCTAATCAGGAATGCATGGGAAATAATGCTTTTGGCCCTTGAATACGGAAAAAATACCTTTTTCTTGCCCTCACACTTGAGTTTTGGTATGCTTGGCTTGACATTTCACGTGACAATTGCTTCCTTCAGGATTCCGAAGGCATGACTCCCTTCTTTTTTAGCTTCCAGAACTGCTGCTGAGAAGTCTGATGACATCTTTTGATTTTGATCCTTTGTGTCTGATGTATTTTTTCTCTCTGAAAATCCATTGGGATTTTCTTTTCACTCCTGGTGTCCTGGAATTTCATGGGACTGTGCCTTATTGACAGGGCCAGGGCTCTTTTCTCTCTCTCTCATTTATTGTGCTGAGCATTGGTGGCACCTCAGTCTGAAGACTTGTGCTGTCCAGGTCTGGGGTATGTTTACGTGGTAGATCTCTGATACATGTCCTCCTCTGTTTCTGTTGGGACCTTCGGTTATTTAGATGTTGGGCCTCCTGAATTGGTCTTCTAACTTTTTTTAATCTTTTGTTTTCTATTTTAAATTTCTTTTTGTTTTTGTTATTCTCTTTCCGGGGAGATTTCCTCAATTTCCCCCTCCAACTCTTCTATTTAATGCTTTTATTTTTGGATTTAAATTGTTAGGATCTTTCTTGTTCTCTGGTCCTTTTCCATAGCAATTATAGCAGACATACCCTAAAATGACCCAATGAGTAACCCTCCAATGTAATCTCCTACCCATGAATCAGAGCAGATCCCATGACTTGCCCCTGGCCAATAGACTATGGCAAAGCCAATGCGACAGTCACTCCTTAGATTAGGTTATGTCATACTGTAAAGAGGAGAGTGGGCTATTCTCCCACTGGCCTCCAAGAAGGAGGCTGCCACTTGGGAGAGAGCTTGTAAGAGCGCCACCTGGCACAGAACTGCTGTCGGCTACCAGGAGCTGAGAGCAACCCCCTGACAGCCAGCAAGAGACAGGGACCTACAACCCCTTACAACCACAAGAACCTGAATTCAGCCAACAACCACAGGAGCTTGGAAAGGAGCCCCAAGCTTCAGAAAGGAACACAGCTCAGCTGACACCTTCCCTGCAGCCTGCTAAGATCCCAGCAGGAAACCCAGCTAAGCCATGCCAGGAGTCTTAACCCACAGACACTGTGAAATAATAAATAGAACTGTGGTGATTTATTATGTAATAATACAGGAACTTACTATTCTATCCTATGGTTGCAATAACATCTTTTATCTTTCTGAATATTTCTTTGCTTTCCTAATTCTATGATTCCTCTATTTTTTAAAAAAATGTTTTTACTGCTTTCATGTCGGAGGTTTCCCACAAATCTCTGATAAAAATTAGGTAAAAGTTCATAAAGCTACTTGAAAGTCTTGTGGGATTTATTGACCATGAGTGATGCATCAGCTTTTGTTGTTTATTAAGGGACACCATTTACAGTAACTACTAGAGGCATAGTGCACGAAATTCGTGCACTCAGGTGGGGGGGTTTCCCTCAGCCTGGCCTGCACCCTCTCGCAGTCTGGGAGCCCTTGGGGATGTCCAATTGATGGCTTAGGCCCACTCCCTGCTGGAAGTGGGCCTAAGCTGGCAGTTGGACGTCCTTAGCGCTGCCACAGAGGTGGGAGAGGCTCCCGCCACTGCAGCTGTGCTTGGCAGCCATGAGCCTGGCTTCTGGTTGTGGCGCTCCCCCTGTGGGGGCGCACTGACCACCAGGGGGAAGCTCCTGCATTGAGCGTCTGCCCCCTGGTGGTCAGTGTGCGTCATGGTGACTGGTTGTTCCGCCGTTAGGTCGATTTGCATATTAGCCTTTTATTATATAGGATAGGTCTTTATCTCTGGGACCATTCAGTTTTCCAGAGATAAACTTCTAATCTTCTGCCTGAGGGTGAATGCCTGGTTGCTCCATTCTGAGGCAGGGAAAAGGGAAAAAGTTGGTTTGAGGGACCTAACATCAATATGCTGATTTAAACCTAATCTTTCTATTTCTGAGCTTTACACTTGGTCTCCAAAAACAAGCAAAAAACTCAGCCCGATTTCTACTTTTGCTGATTTCTAAGTGTAAATACCCTCCCTTGGCTTATTTCAAGCTTCCAATGTGATATAAATGTATGAACAGAGTTGGGAAAAATGTGTATACTTGGTGCTTGCAAGCCCTTAGACACTATCTCTAGCACACCACTGGGTATCAGAGCCCAGAGTCTCTGTTTCAGGTTCTCTAGAGAATAAACTTCTACATACGTTATATGTGTAGAAGTTGCTACAGTAGAGAGTTGGATATTGCAAAGGAGGAAATACATGGAAAATGAGAGTTCAGTTCTGAAATCACAGGACCTCAGAGGATGAAAACAAAGGAATGAATTCCAGGGTGTGGCCAGGAATTTTCTCAGACATAAGAGAAGTTTCTCGAATTGGTACTTGTTCTCTGGGGCCATATTGGATGACTGAATTAAATCCAGATTTAACCTTCTGGGCATAATCCCAAAAGAAATGGCATCTTTAATCCTCAGCACCTTATTAAGAAGTCTGACATATGCAGTTAAGGGGCTTTCAAACGAAGGGTGCACATCCCTGTGATTTATGGTGTAAACCTGTCTTCTGAAAGGTAGTGAGCATGATCAGCATAAGTGACAGGTCTGCTGGGAGCTCATCACACCCGCTCCCTCCTCCCTAGCACTTTAGTTGGTCCCTCAGTCAAACCAGATCAGGGCAACACTCTGGGCAAACGAGCAATGCCCTAGGTCCTTGCCTGATAATCCAATGCCAAGGGCCCAGTTCCAAAGCTTTTGTTCCAAGATTGAGAGGCATGGCTACAGGACAGCTTGTGCTTTCTCTCCCACAAAGGGAAGGGCCGCAGGGGCCAGAGACCTGTTTACCAAGACCACAAGACTAGCTTCTCTCCTTTCTCTGATTTTAACCTAATCTTTCTAAAAAGATCAAGGGGAGAAAGCCAAAGGGGAGAAGCCTTGCTGTGAGGGAGAGGGGGTCCTGGGAAGAAACTAGTTGGTGTTTCCATCCCTCCTCCTCTCTACGGGAGAGTTTCTGCCTGACTCTTCCATCTCTGCAGAGTCCGCCCACCTGCTTTCCAAGGCCGTGTCTCTTTGAAGTTGGAGGCTGTGGATGTCTTGTCCTGTGTGGGAATGCAGCACAGAGCTAAAGATCTGCAGAATGACCAGAACAATCAAGACCCAGGCTATGTCCCTTCCAGGAGAGGTTTCCTAGGGCAAGATGATACACAGCCACATTTTATGAGCCCCCCCCGAACAAACTCTCCAATCAAGGTTGCTGCCAGGCCTAATAAAATCCAGATGGTATTCTCTGTATCCCCACGGTATTTTGTGCAGAGATTTCTTTGAATCTTACTATATTGGTTTTGCCCCTTCCTTTCTTTGAAAAGTAAAACGTTGAGTTTAAAATATTATGGAATACATGTGCATTAAGGAACATTAGAGAATGCAAATAAATGGGTTGAGGGGAGAAGGAAAGAAGGAGAGAGAGACCATTATTAAGATTTTCAGATATCTTCCCAATCATTTTTTACTGCTCAATCTTTTTAAAGAAGGTTTTTTTATTTAGTAAAATAGAAATAAAATAAAATTTACTATTTTAGCTATGCTTAAGTATTACCAGTCAGTGGCATTAACTACATTCACAATGTGGTGTTAACATCACCACCATCTGTTTCCAGAATTTTTCCATCACCCTGTAATCATTAAGCAATAACTCTATGCCCTACTCCCTCTAGCCCCTGGTAACCTCTATTCTGTCTCTAAGAATTTGCCTATTCTAAATAACTCCTATCAGTGGAGACATATCATATTTATCCTTTTGTGCTTGGTTTATTTCAGTTAGCATAATATTTTCAAAATTCATCCATGCTGTAACATGTATCAGAACTTCATTCCTTTTCTATGGCTGAATAATACTCCATTGTTTGTGTTTACCACCTTCTGTTTATCCATTCATCTGCTGGTGGATATTTGAATTGTTTCTACCTTTTGGCTAGTATAAATAATGTTGCTGTGAACATTGGTCTACAAGTATCTGAGTTCCTAGTTTCAGTCTCAAGTCCTAGGAGTGGAATTTTATTCAGCTTGTCAAGTTGTTCTTCAGATGAGTATTGCTCTGCTAAAAGTACCTTTAGTAGTGGGAGTAGAAGTCCTGGCTCACACAGATATTGAATACCTGCAAAGGCCAGCTTTTACTCTGTCATAGGCTCTACTCGATCAGGCCATCTCACTCGATGGTGAACTCTCAGACAGGCAGATGGAATTCTGTGCCAGATGGACCTAGGTACAAATCCTGGCTTAACCATGAATCAACCATTCGTAGGCTCATGGGCAATTATTTCATGTCCTTTGTTTGTTCATCTGTAAAATGGGGATTATAATATTGTTACCCACAACAAAGAAATATATATTTAGTTTTCTTTCCCAGTTGTGGCACAGAGCTTCTAAAATCTTTGGAATTTCCTAAACGATAAGAGCAATAAAAGTGAAAGGGGCATCTGTCTCTTGTTATTCATAACAAGCCCCTTTGGAACACACTAGAGTTTATGATAATGAGGTGACTTTTAGAAAGCCCTTAGGTTGGGGGCTAGTTGCCAGGAATACAAAGAAAGTGATTATGATGCCATTGTAATTAGCTAGTTATTAATAATAGAAAAGGAGCAAAGGGAAGGACAGACATTATAGGCATGTCATTTGGGCAGCTTCACCAGGGAGCTGCAATTTCACACTCCCCAGGGAACCACCAGCCCATTCCCTGAAGGTCACTCGGGAAAGGGGTCCAACAAAGGGGATATAGATGCATGCACAGTGAAGTTGGGGTGACTAGGGAAGGTGCCTGTCAATCAAACCTGGGAACAGAAATCATTGGCTAGAAGAGGTGGAGCCAATGAAAGCCCATGAAAATTTGGGGGATACATAATCCCCTAAACCAGTGGTTGGCAAACTGCGGCTTGCGAGCCACATGCAGCTCTTTGGCCCCTTGAGTGTGGCTCTTCCACAAAATACCACGTGCGGGCACGCATGTACAGTGCAATTGAAACTTTGTGGATTATGCGCAGAAGTCGGTTTTCGGAAAGGAGATAGACGAAACAAGTATACAAGACGAGTGTGGATGGATAGTTGGAAGGGGTTGACCTCAGTAAATGTACCTCAATCAGATTGAGGACGTTTTTAGCAAAGGCCAACTTAGGAGTACCCTAATTAAGTTAATAACAATGTACCTACCTATATAGTTTAAGTTTAAAAAATTTGGCTCTTCAATCGTTGTACTGTTGCTATTTGGCTCTGTTGACTAATGAGTTTGCTGACCACTGCCCTACACAAAGGAGCTCACTCTCTTGGCTCTTGGCTCTCTGGTTCCTTTGGCTTTGCTCCTGCCTGTGTTCCCTCCATAGCCATGTGGCCATGCCGCCCCCACGCGCAATGGACTGACAGACTGCAGTGGGGAACACAAACTAAACTAGCCTGATGCTGGATTGGACTATGCCCTAGTGTGGAATGGAAACTCTGGACACTGGCATTTATTTTAGTCCTATTGAAGCCATAGCTGCACTTCTTCCTTGGAAGAACAAAGGGCAATGGGACCTGGGAAACTCAGGGGTTTAATTCCACAGAAACAAAGCTTTCCACACTATTTCATCCTCCCGTGTGAATCTCAGAAAACTCCTTTTCTTGGGATATCACAAGAATTCTACTCCCATGAGCAACAGGTAGGGATGAGGACCTCTTCCCACCGGCTACAATTAGAGGGTTGGATCTTTCAGCCCCACTTCCCAACCTCTGGGGAGGGGAGAGAGGTTGGAGATTGAGTTAGTCACCAATGGCCAACTATTTAATCAATCATGCCTATGTAGGGAAGTCTCTTTAAAAACTCCAAAGGACAGGGTTTGGAGAACTTCTGGATTGGTGAACATGTGGAGGAGCTGGGAGAGTGTTGTGCTCACAGAGAACATGAAACTCCATGTCCCTTTCCCCCGGCCCCTTTCCCCATGCCCTGCCCTGCCCTATGCATCTCTTCCATCTCGTTGTTCTTGAGTTATATCATTTATAATAAACTGGTAATCTAGTAAGCAAACTGTTATTACTGAGTTCTATGTCCCATCTAGTAAATTAATTGAACCCAAGGTGAGAATCATGGGAACCCTTGATTTATAGACAATGCCTGGGTGACAACCTGGACTTGAGACTAATGTCTAAGGTGGGAGCTGGGGCAGCCTTGTAGGGCCTGATGCTAACTCCATGAATATAGTACCAGAGTGAAATTAAATTGTAGGACACTCAGCTAGAATTGCAAAATCGCTTGATGTGTAGAAAACCCACACATCTGGAGTCAGAGTGAAATAGTGTTGCAGAGTAGCGGGAGAGTAAAGGAGAGACACACAGGAGCATGTTTTCTTTTAGAATGGTCTTTTCCTTGTAAGGTTGCTGTGAGCCTTAAATGAGGCACTATGCCTAAAACAGTGCTTGACATACTCTGAGTGCCGAGTAAGTGTTGCATTCCTGTCCTTCCCCTGCCTAAGGCCATCCCTGTGGATTAAGTATATTTGCCTCATCATGTACTTTGAGAAAAAAATGAAATAAATCTTGTAGGTGAACTTAGGAGATTCCTCGTTTCCACAGTGGCTCTGAGAAGGCTATGGTCTGTAATTTCACTAATAATTACAAAAATCCCACTGCCAAGTGACAGCTGACTGCCAGCACTGTCTTGCCCGGGACACTTGCCAATCTCAAGGTAAGTACAAAAGGGAGGACAGAAATGCCATCTAGGAGACCAACTTTCTCAGGGACCACCTCAGGAGAGAACCACATGGCAGCCTGTAGAATACCAGCATGGAGGACTCCCCTTGCAACTGGATGGTCTCGTTGGTTTGACCTAAGTGTGAAAAAGAAAACTGCTATCTATACCCCGGGCAAACTGTATTGCTCCCTAAGTTTTGTTTGGTGGTCTGTCACCTCCTTTTGGGTTTTAACCTTTTGGGTTTATTATTATATTAGAGGCCTGGTGCACGAGATTTGTGCACTTGGAGGGGGGTGTCCCTCAGCCTCTGGCTGCACAGAGCTCCCCCAGTGGGAGTGCACTGACCACCAGGGGGCAGCTCCTACATTGAACGTCTGCCCCCTGGTGGTCAGTGTGTGTCATAGTGACTGGTCGTTCCACCATTTGGTCAATTTGCATATTAGCCTTTTATTATATAGGATAGTATAATGGGTCATTCATGCCCAGATGAGCCCTGGTGGACCACTGATGGATATTGGTGAAACCATGTGTGGTGAGGCCCTCCAAGAAACATAAGCAGGAATGATTGATTCCAGGTACCATCTGAGGCAATGGCCACAAGGGGTGAATGTAAAGGTAGATTCAACACACCTATTTACAAAAGAAATGAGTTGCTTCCTTTGATTTTTTTTTTTTGTAGGGCAAAAACCAACCAAACAAACAAAAAACACAACAAACCCAAACAAACAACTAATTATGGGCTAGGCTCCAGAACAGAGTCCTTCAGTCCTAGTTTTAGAAGGTGGGACAAGTTTGATATAGAATAGCTATTATCAGTGTTTATTCATGTCAAACTCTCCTGGGGGTAACTACTATTAACTATCTCTCTCCTACCCACCAAAGACAGTCCTGCCTTTGCCTCTATTCTCTTCTTCCCTCCACATCTGGAGAGAAGTACAGTGGGTCCACAGGTTCAAGTCTGAGGCAGAAGGAGGGAAGTGTAGCAGGAAGGAAGCTGTGAAGCTTATGAGTGTGGAAGAGGAGTTTCCTCGGGGGCAGGTGGATGGGAGAAGTTGAGAGTTCAGGAGAATGGCCTTGAAGCAGCTGTGGGGTTGGAGTTGTGATGTGCTGATAAACCAGCTCTCTGGGAACCAAAAAAGAGACCTGATTTGTGGTGTCTGCTGATTTCCCTGGTGTAAATACTCCCAGATGGCTGATAGGAAGCTACCAATGTGAAGTCAACTACCTTGAAAAATTCAGTGTACCACTAAATGGGAGGGAGGTAAAGAGAAGAAAAAAGATAAACTATTTCAATCACCTTTAATGTTCTTTGAGAAAGAGAATTGGAGAATCCTGTTACCTGGGCTCTTGAACACAGTGTTTGTAATATAATGCTGTTCTGACTGGTCCAGATGAGTCTCCTGGCTAATATGGGCAACTCTCAGAAGCAAAGAAGGAAAGAGACCTAAATTTGTTGAGTACTTGTGTGTCAGGTATTTCATGTACTGTATGTCATTCACAACTCACAACAACACCAGGGGCAATTATAATTGGTCTCATTCTGCAGATGAGGAAATGTAGGTTCAGAGATCGGAAATCTTTCCTAAGGTCACACTGTTAGGAAGTAGGAGATTTGGACCAAAACCTGGTCTCTCTTGGTTTCAGGGCCCATGCTTTGCTCACCACATGGCCCTGAACAAACCCCTGCTCCACTGTGACCCAGTGCAAAGGTTCAGCATCCCAGGATGGGGAGGGGAGAAGGGAGGCATTGCATCATTCCAAGTTCCTCTTGGATTGTTTCCACCCCAAGGACAACTTTCTCCATCAAAACCCCTGTTCCCATGATGTCGTCCTCTCTGTCTCTTCCTCTTCTACAGTTCTCCTTTTATTCCAAAGCCCAGTATGCAGCATTGGTTCAAGTCCATGGCTAACTTTCATCCTGGTATGAGGTTTTAGAGGTACACACCTTGCACCCAGCAGAAGCTGCAATTTTAGACTCAAGCTACTTAGGGAGTTTTGCCAAAGTCCCAAATTCTGAACAAGCCCCTCAAGCGCTGTGGCCCTTTCTCCAGGCTCCAAACCTCCCAATGGTGGTCTTTTTTATTGGCTTAGCTGAGGTTGCATCCTTGTTCAAATTGAGCTATTATTTGTCACTGTCTTTTGACCTCTGGGTAAGTAGGTGCCTGTCTTCCACCTCCAATCTCCATGGCCTTAGGCATCACTTTTTAAGTTGAGGAGTCCATGGTCTGTAAATTTTGGGTAAAACACACCCCTGCATCCATCTATTATGCTGTCTTCTGCCAGCTCCTTGTTCTGTGTGGTTTCTCTCTAAATATCCTGCAGGAGTGTCCATCCTAGATACAAATCACCTTCATGCGGGAGGATCTAAAGCCTGCTCTATAGGGTCCCCAGTTCATGGTTATTATTATACATCTCCGAGTTAAGGGACATCACTGGCTTATCTAGGGAAAGCCTCATGGCTTTTGATGTTGTAAGAAGTTAAAAAGTACCTGGGCGAGTATTTGGAAATGAGTGATTAGGTGCATTAGAGTATGGTCTATTAGAGTATTGGAGCCACAGGCCACTTAATTTTCATTCCATTAAACAGCTGATTAATCTTCAAATCTCACATTCTTAATCTGTAATATGGGGCTATTAATGGAATGTATCCTAGAGGCTTGCTTTAAGGATTGAATGTGATAATGCATGTCTAATGCTTGTTTCTTAGGATGTAGCACCATACATAATATTTCACAAGGTGCCTTTGACATCTCAGATGCTCAATAACCATTTGTGCTTTGATTGCTTAGTTACACATTAACTTGGAAACATCAAATTTATGCCTCATAGGAGCATCCTGATCCTCCTATAACCGAGAGGTCCAGACTCAGGTGGGGGAAGGCTGTGGGGATAGGGAAGACTAGTTATGGGCCTAGCACCCCAAAGGTGTCCTGTCCTGGTGGGGATAAAAGCGTGGGGTGTGGGTAGAATAGATTCTTTTTAAATCAAGGCTGAGCTCAGACATGTACCCAGGAGGGTTTTGGAATACATTATATTCTCTCTGCAGGATTCTTTTACCCCAAACCTTCCAAGTTTCACACATTTGAAAAAGCCAGAAACTAACAGCGCCCTACAGTACACCCTGAACATTCATATTTCCCCTTAAAGACAATGTAGCAAGCAGTAGAGTGTAAAGTGGAAAACTATTCTTTTTTAAAATATGTTTTTATTGATTTTTAGAGAGAGAGAAGGGAGATGGGTAGAGAGAAACATCATCGATTGGCTGCCTCCTGCATGGCCCCTACTGGGATCGAGTCTGCAAGCCGGGCATGTGCCCTGACCAGGAATCAAACCAGCGACCTCTTGGTTCCTGGGTCAAAGCTCAACCACTGAGCCACACTGACCAGACAGAAAACTATTCTTTTTACATTGCTCTTTTGTTACTCAAACAACATGATGATGACATGAAATAAACACTTATCAAAGGAGTATGCTTCTCAAGTTTCCCACTCCTGTAAGTAAAGATTCCCCCACCTTGTTCTCACTTCCTTTCAGGTCTTGTCCATATGCATTCATTATTTTTATACAAGTGTACCTATAGTATAAAAACAATTTTTCTTTTTAAAAAATGATTACATCATGAACATTTTCAAGTCTACTATGGATTCAAATGTATTATTTGTAATGCTTGAACATTATTCAACTGAGAGACTATTAAAATTCAATTGATGTTTTTCTAATATTTTAAGCAGTTTCTGTTTCTAATCTTAAGATAACACCACAAGGAACATCTTTGAATATTTATGCATTTCTACATGTTATGTTTCTGTGCATATATATGTGATATGTATGTATATGTATACACACACACATTTTCTCCATTTGCATTATTTCTCCATTTGCATTATTCCCTCACAGACAGTTCTTATATTGGGGAATATTGACTGAGTCAAAGGGTGAGAACATCTGCATAGAAGCCAATATTTTAGAGCATCCACTCATGAGGGTTAATGAAATTACAAAGGCCTCTAAAATCTTGGGATAAAGAGAATTCTGGCTGTACCATAAGCCCAATATATTACTCTGTGAAATAGAGTCATGTCCAGCTTCCAGAAAAATCATCAGAAATGCATAGCCTTTCCTTTCAGATCAAGCACCTTTTCTCTGCCTAGAGAAGCTATTGTTTGCATAATTATGTGAGCTTGAAACTGGCAGAGCCCTTTAACCTGGAACAGGACGATTGCAGGCCGGCAGATGTATTAACATTGCAGGCTTGGACTATCGCCTCTCGTGGCCCCACAAGCATCTGGCCAGCGAGCCCTGCCGGGTGCTGGTGGCGCACTGCCTGCTTAGGAAGCACAGTGTCAGCTTGCTGGTCCCAGGCCTGATGCAGGGAGGCTGGCAGATAGCAGAGCTGCTTTGGGGTGATCTTCCAGAGCTCTGGAACTGTTTACTTTTCCACTTCTCGATAAAATGGGCTGCTGCTGCCGTGAAGGGAAGGGTCAGAGGCTGAGCTGGGGGCCTTGCACCTGGGAGACAGCCGTCCTTAATAAAATACACACGCACACTCCTTCTGCTTCAGCTGCCTCTTTCAAAAGAAGCCAATATAGCTGGTACCTTCTTAGAAAATGAAAGGATTAGCAACCTCGCTGGGGGACACAGTTTCACTCCAAGCTGATGTTACTCAAGGTTTCAGAGATGCCATCGAGGAATCTGCAAGAGTTAGAGATATTTGAGTTACACTGGAATGTGGAGTTCCGCCAGTGAAGAACTCTCAGGGCACATGAACAACTTTTCTGCCCTTCGGAGGCCCTGGGTCCTTTCAGCCAAGCACTCAGAGCAGGAAGCAGTCTTGCACTTCTGTCTGCAATTCTCAAATCCTCTCTCATTATGGTCTTTATAGATTATGGTCTTTATAGTGCACTGGGGTTGACACACTTGTTGCATCTTTGGAGGATGTATAACTCTTGCCGATTCCTGTCCTCTCTTTACCTTTCTATCTGCCCTGAAAACTTCCTCAGGATTTTAGGTGAGAATGTGTGACACACCTGCCAGTGATAGGATGATACCTCATCAACTCTCACTCCCCATCACTCTGCAGGCCTGCGCTTTTCTCCTGAACACTGTAACAGACGGCTCAGTGCAGATGTCAGAAAAGGCTCGAGCATCTGCTTACTTAAAAGAGCATATTAAAATGTGATACGCTGGCCCTGGCTGGTGTGCTCAGTGGTTAAAGTGTCGGCTCACCCACTGAAGATGTCGCAGCTTTGATTTCTGGTCAGGGGCATGTGCCTGGGTTGCAGGTTTGATCCCAGACCCCTGTTGGGGTAAATGCGGGAGGTGACCGATCGATGTGTCTCTCTCCCATTGATGTTTCTCTCTCACTCTCTCCCTCCCTCCCACTCTCTCGAAGAAATCAATGGAAAAAATATCCTCGGGTGAGGACAAACAAAAAGTAAAACAAACAAACAAACAAATAAACTGTGATCTACTTTATGTGCTTAACACATTTGTACAAACAGCAGAAAACACAAGCTTAGAGGTATAATCAGATTGTCAGGCTAATTCCATGCTTAGGTAGTTTAAATGATGCCACAATAAGAAGAATTTAAAAACAACAACAACAGCAAAGCCTGAAGCCATGACGGAGGGAAGGAAAGGCTTTGCTGATGCTCCTCCCTGGTTCTGTTACTTTCCTGACTGGCCAGACACTCTCAACACCCAGCAAGCCACCCACAGGCACCACTCACCCATGGTCACACAGGATGTGCCAGGCAGGAGGACGGAGCCGAGTGCGACACAGTCCATAGCATTCTCTCAGCCTCCAGTGGTCCCTCCTCACAACATCCTGCAAAGTGTATTATTTCCAAGAATTGCAAGGTCAGTGCACGTGAAAGAGCGCGGGCATGAAAGGGACATGGTTGCTATGTTACTTTTATGGCACATCATTCCAGACTCCGCCAAGCTCTGACAAATGCAATTCTCTATTTCCTTCCCCAGTTGAAACTGGGCTTTATGTACACCATAGTTTCCAGATGAATTAAATCTTCAAAAGAACATACTATGTCACAGTAAGCATGACCTGTCATTATAGTTCTAAGTGTCATTGTTGTCTCTATTCTTCAGTTCCCATTTTGGGCTAAAACAAAAGCTCTGATAAATAGGGAACATCCAGTAGTAGCAGAGATACATTTGAATAGCTGGAAACTGAATAGGGCCTGGTCACAAGTTTTGCCCATAGTGGCTTTCACATGAAGTGTTATGCTTCAAAATTAAATTAATCCCCAACATCCTCTAAGGCAGGGGGCCAGCAACAAGGGCAAGGGCTCTGGGACGGTGGCAACACTGATCCACCTCACACTGTAGGGTGACCTTAGAATGAATGGATCCTGGACCTGGTCAGTATACCCACCTATAAAATGGGATAAACATATCTCCCATTCACCTAGATACAGTGTTGTTACAAAGATAAGTTTGATTTGATTAATGCTTTTGCTACTTGGCAAAGAACTGTGTGATATACCATAAACTTAAGGTTTTAGAATTCAGCCTTAAAATTTTATTTTGAAGACGGTCAGGCAAACACCAAACACGAACAACTTCTAACATATACTGTTACACTGAGCACTTCCATTTGTTTGTTTTTCCCAGGCCAAATAAAACTAGAAAGTAGAGCATAACAGTTCGCTCATGCTGCAAACGTTTGGACCGCAGCCTAGATTAAAAACAACAACAATAACAACAAACAAAAAGGGCACAGTTTCCCCAGCTACAGGAATTCATTTTATGGGCTTCAGTAAATTCTTGGCAAATAAAAAGTACAAAGCAATCTGCAGTCTTTGTTTGGCAGAGGCCAAAGGCTACCCATTTATGGGGATGGAGGACAGAGTTCCTTGAAAGACATGCGTACCCCAGTTTGAAAGAAAGAGGAGAAAGCCCACTGATGCTGGCAGCTCAGCAGGGTTTCTGTCTCAGACTCTGCTAATCCATCAGTTTCCATAAGCAAGGCTAGGGGACCAATGGCAGCGTTTCAAATTGCTGGAGAGGTGACGCTGTCAGCCGTGCATGGGAGTCAGCCCAAAGCATGGGGTCCATGTGAAGCCATGGTTGGTGACACTGAGGATTTCTCTTTGTTTCCAGGCATTACAAGATTGAAAAGCTCCAGTCAGTTGCTCTTCAGGGGCATTTTTTTTCTTTTCCATTAAAAAAGAGAGAAGAAATACCTTCCCATAAATAAAAAAAAAGGAAAAAAGCCCAAACAACTTTTTCCTTTAAAGATAAATGCTGATGGAAACTTTACTTTCTACATTTTCTTTTTTTTTAAATTTCTTTATTGGTTAAGTTATTACATATGTGTCCTTATCCCCACATTACCCCCCACCCCCAACGCATGCCCTCACCCCCCTGTTGTCTGTGTCCATTGGTTAGGCCTATATGCTTGCAAATAAGTCCTTTGGTTGATCTTTCTATATTTTCTTTCTTCTTTTTTAATTGAAAGGCTTTCCATGGTTGACCTGGTATAAATTTAGAGCTCAGCCTACTGGCCATGAAATAAATCTGCATACGTATTTTATTGGAAGTCACCTTTAAAATTGCTGAAATGGTGCTGTTTACCCTGCTAAGGAGTGATGCAAAGGGAGAGAGAGCAGGAGTACCAAGGAGAGGGGATGTGACTTATTTGGCCAATCAGAGTGATGGATGGCCTCATGGTGGAGCTTCTGGGAGGCTGTCAATAGGCCACCGCCAGCAGCCCTGGGCTCCCACCCAGACAAGCTCATGAACCAGGGTCGGAGGTCGGAGAGTTTCTGGCCAGCACTGCAGGGGCTGCAGGGCTTCCTGTCAGGGTCACGCTTCTCCGACTCTATACATATATGAATAACAACGTTTCTGCTCCAGGGCTAAAGATTCAGGAACCGTGGACTGCCATTTGGGCATCTAAAAGGATGGCAAGTTGGCATAAGGACAACTAAGAAAACAAAAGTGGAATAAGAGGAATGCAGCATACTTCATGGTCTCATCATCATAGTTGAACACTTTGTACAAATTTGCTCTTAGATTTTCAAGGTTTCCAAGGAGCTTAATTGCACACAGATCAATTTCATAAATATATGTGTAGATAGGCACTTTTTTCAAGCAGTTGAAAATATAAAATAGGCATTCCATATCTCTGTGTTCATGTAGTGCATGCCCATATGCTTTTAATGGAATAGATTTATAAGTGAGCCAAACATATATGCCTAGCTTTTTAAAGGCCTTTGTGTGGAATTACAAGTTAGAATTTAAGGGGTATTATGGGATTGAAGGGTAAATGACAAGACCCTTGAAAATAGTATATTCCATTTTCATATATAGCATCTCTGGCACTTTGAGGTCAGGTGGACCAGTTGGTCAAGTTGCTGATCTCTCTAAGCCTCTGTCTCCTCAGTTTAAAGTAGGAATTATACTTATTAGTACACAGGATCATTTTGTGGCTAAAACAAGGTGCATAATTTAAAGGAAGAGCTATGTGAAATGTCATTGCTATAATAGTTATTCTTTTAATTTAATACCGAACTCACAACTGATTCATGCTTCTTTCCCTGTTCCTATCCTGGATGATAACAAAGTTAGGGGAAAATGGTGAGTCTTTCTAAAGCCACAAGTGGGTAGTTGTTAATGCTGCTCACCAAATATTTCTGGCTCTCCGTTTTCTATGCACATGGAGAAATTGCACTTTTTGGACCCTAGTGGTTGGATGGGACCACATTTAATTGTTGGTGGAAGACCCCCTAAACCCCAGTGCTCTAACTCAGCAGGTACAGTAGAACTTTCTAGGGATACGTAGCACAAGTGAGAAACAAAGCTTTATTGTTCTAAGCCATTGAGGTTTGGGGATTATTTGTTACCACAGCATGGCCCAGCCTATCCTGACTGATATACCGACCCAAAGGAAGATACTGCTACTTTCACTGCAGTCTTATGTTAACCAATGATGAATGATTCCTGAACCACTATCCCCTCTACATGACACTAACACTATATCTAGTCCTAGAGCTCGGAATAGGAATTGACCTCAGCCCTCCTATGTCTCATTATCTCCTTGGAAATGTCTGGGGTGGTTACTATGCTCTGGCAGAAGATGAATAGGCCCCTGGCTCTGTGCCAGCTGAATACAAGAGAAAGGACCAGAAATGCCACCTTGTCCCAGGGCTTGGGAGCCCCAGACTCTGTTTATAACATTCTAGGTCAGCTCTCAGGAAGGGGGAATGTGCAGTCAGCTGTATGAGAGGACTTGTCCTCTGCTTTTCCACATTTCCACCACTTAAGGGGGAAAAGAGAACTCCAGATTTGATGCAGTGGGGGATGGGATACAGACCTCAGATTTTCACAGCCATGTGGTACCATTATTGAGCTGTTTGTACTGAATAAAGTTTCCTTCCTCACCACACACACGCACACGCGTGCACACATGCATGCACACACACACAGACTCCCTGGAGCTGTGGGGGCAGCTGCAGGTACAGAGGAAGCTCTCCTGCAGTAGAACTAGGCACTGCTGATCATGAAGAGGATCCCCTCGAGGCACAAATATGTTTGGATTCTCTAGCACATGTACACTGACAGCACTGATTTAAAAACGGTTTTCGGTTCTTTCAAATTTATTTTTATTATTAAATTTTCTTTCTTGGTAGATGCTACCATCACTCACATATTTACCCAAATTAAAAATCTGGCAGTCATCCTGGAGTCATCTTTTCCTCATCTCCCACATTTCATTTAATTCTCTCACGCCCACCTCTTTCCTCTTCATCCTCACACGGTTGCCCAGGCTACTGGCTGAGGGAGAAGAGAGTCATCTGCATCCCAGCCAGTGGGCTTCACAGCCCAAAGGGGGAACCTTCTTCTAAATCCTATAAAGGTGTCTGCAGCTCTCTCAATGGCCTGAGTTTAGCCTCAACAGCTTCCATTTGAAGGAAACAACCTCCGAATCTGCCTTCCTGCCCTCAGTCCTCCTCCTCCTGTCCACGCTGCAGCCAGAGTGACTGTGCACAAACGTGAATGCATATTGGCGCTCTCTTGTTTAAAGCCCTAAGGGCCTTTCCACTGCCCTCAGAAAGTGCTCACGAGTGCATGTGGCTGCAAGGCCGGCTGTGACCTGGGCCTGGTTATGCCCAGCTTCTCCTCCATCCCTCCCTGCGCATTCTCCTCGCCCCGCTCAACACACTCTGAACTCCTTGTAGAACCAGGAAAAGGACTGTGGTTTTAAGCCTGGAGATCTTTGTCCCTATGTGCCTGCTGTGTAGAATGCACCCCCATCCACCCAATTCCTGGGCTCCCCTTGTAAACTCTCTTCTTTTGAGACACAACCAAAGTATCCTACCTTTGATGAAACTTTTCCTGACCAGCAATAAGAGGAACTGACCTTCCTCTCTCACTGAACTATCAAGGCACCTGCATCCTCACATTGTCTGTCCTGTCATGCCTTATTTTACTTTGTGTTCCCTGCACCAAGCACAACCTGGCAGGTAGCAGGCGCTTTTTCATCTACACTCAATAAATGAATACATGAATGAAATGCTGTTCCATTTATTATTAGGGGTTGAATGCATGGTTTTTCAATGAAACTTAACAGAAATTGAATTTATTTTAATTTTAAGCTTCGACCTCAGCTTTTCACTTAAATACAGTGGTCTAAGCTACACAATTGCCTTTCTGAACTTGGTCATTTTCAAAGACTTGTCAGAATTATAAAGGGCTGAGCTGGGAGGGGTTGGGGATGAAGGAGATATAATTGAGTATGCTGGTGTTATTCCATCACTCCTCTCACTAGCTTGTCCCAAAATGCAAATCGATAAAATAACTCGGGTTAGGTTTAAAGAGATAAGGCAGCCCTGACCCATTAATGGAATGGAGGAAAGATAAGGACATTCACCTAGAATTCGTAAGGGACACTGAACTTCGAATAGCAATTAAATTGTAATCAAACAGGAAAGGGAAACTTTAAGATGAGAAAATAAAACCGCATGTAGGAAAGGACCTATTATAATTTGACTCGAGAACTCATGGTCTTCAGATTTACAGTTGCAAGAGAATTGCCTTCCATATTAAATAGAAAATTTAGGCCTCACGTTCTCAATCAGTTGCTGTAGAAAAGGTTTTTAAATTTCCACATGCAATTATCCTCCCCGTCCCACCAAACCCACACTGTGCTGGGTGGCTGCACTGCATAGGCTTTGCTGCTGCACTGCTTGTATTCAAATCCTGGGTCTGACAATTCCTTGCTGTGTGACCTTAGGCAAGTTACATGACCTCTCTGAGCCCCATTTCCTCCTCTATAAGATGGGTATAAGAATGGTACCTATCCCATGGGGTTTTAGTAAAGATTAAATACAAGGAAGTTTAGAACAGTTAGTGCCTCAGTATGTGTTAGCTGAAATTATTGTTATTGTTATTTGAAGGCCAAAATTATTAAAATATGCGAAGGAACCCGGATTAGGTGAAAATATAATATTTCAATGGTCATTGAACCTTTTTTAAAAAAATTAATGGTTCTGTATGAAATACAAGTTTTTGTTTGACTCTTTAGTTTTATATATCAAGTATATTATATGTATAAAAAAATGAGTAAAAATGGCCACATTTGTTTGCTAACTTCTTTCTGGTGACTGACAACTCCATCCAACCTGGGAATGGCAGGGCTGCCTAGCAGTGGGTCTTAGCTACTCCAATCAGGCAGTTTGTTGCAGGGCAGCAATTCTAAGGTGTGTGCTTCATGCTCTGCTAAGAGTTGTCAAATTCAACCTTCGGGTCATGTCAATCACCATACCGGAAAATGGGAAATAATGAAACTGCTTTCAAATAGGGATATCTTTTAGAATGTTAATGTTTTAAGGAAAATTGGAAATGCATGCCAAAACTAGAGGAAAAAAGTTTTACACAAAAAGAATTCATAAACCTATTGGCTGCTCAATTAACCCATTTTTACACTGATGGCCTGATTAGTTATTTTGCTCATAATTTGCCTACATGTGCTTTGTTATCTTAGGATTGCTCTGGATGAAGTGTCTCGTTCAGGGATTTTCAACCCGTGTGCCGCAAGAATTTTTAAAACTTGCAACACCTGACTACTTAGTAAGGGGCACCAACCTCCTTTCCCTTAGATTATCAAATAAAAAAATCACAACAGTCAACACAACAATAGCCTCCCGCTGTGAAAATCAAAATTATACCTATTTTTTGTCAGACAAAATATAGAGTATTTTTTTGGTGTTTGGCAGAATTTTAGTAATTAGTTTATGTGTGCCATGAGATGAAAAGGTTGAAAATCGCTGGTCTAGCTCAATATTAAGTGTAACTTAAATATTGTCTCTGGCCAGCAGTATAAAACACAGAAAAATCAGATTTGCCTCAAACTCCCTATTCTTATATATCCAACAGTGTTTATTATACTCTATCTTGCAAAATTTCAGAAATGAATAAAAAAGTGAACATTTTTTCTCAGTTTATAAAGAAATCATTATTTTGTAATTTATCAAAGTGACAAAGTATTTTATGGTTTTAGCTATGGCATTTATATGATTGTCTAAGTCTTCATATTATGTGTCCAAGAAGGAATTTTGCCTTGGTTTATTTCTGACTTACTTTTATGATCTCGCTTGGAATGTAGTTTTATAAAATTAAAAAAATTTAATACTTATCTGGCTAATCATAGAATTATAGAAGTTTAGAAATAAGGGGAAAATAATGTATTTCAACTTCTCCATGTGAAAGAGGCAAAAACTCATGTCTAGATAAGAGATTTTCTTGGCTAAGGAAATAATTTGTAGCCTTCCAGATATTTGATGTTATTGGTAGAGGATTTTTAGTAGCTACTATTTTAATCCAATTAATTGACCCCAAGGATATTTTTAATATAAACATTTCAGTCAGGATTATACCAGCATTGAATAATTTGGTTCTAAAAAGCAGGGTGTTTTTTTTTTCTGTAGTGAAAACTATTAGGACAATTTAATTCTCTGATTAATATTCTAAAGAGTGCATTTAATGTTTTTTTATATTTCCCCATTTTCATTTCTATTTTACTGAAATTATTTTCACTGGGATCAATTCTTTCCATTTAAATTTTATGTCAAGCATTCATTTTTGTCACTGATAAGTTATTTTTTAAAAAGGATTATAGCTTTGGCCATAATGAGTTTTTCTCTTAAGACCATTATTTCTACAAAGTGCAATTTTCATGTGTCAGAGTTTTCATTACTAAATTTTCTCAGGAATATTTTATTTTTCTCACTAATTTTCAGTTAATACATTTTATGGGCTACAATTTTAATACTTGTTAAGTTTTGGTTCTAATAGTAGTATTAATCATTTCTAGCAGGATTGATTCATAATACATTTTATAAATGACTCGTAATTTGTGTTTATTTCTTAGCTAATTTATGAGAAAAATAGTAAGGACTTTATGGAGAAGTAAGAGAGAGAGAGTGAGAGAATGAGGGAGTGAAGGAGAGATAGAGAATGATTCAGAAATGCACAGGGAGTCGCAGAGAAAGGCAGAGAGGAGTGGACAGAATGACAGAGTGCGACCCAATGACACAGGTCGGGGCAGACGCAGAGGCATCTTCTTCAATAGACTGTTGGGGTCAAAACATTCCTATGTAAACAACTGGAGTGGGCTCATCTATGCTAGTTTGGCAAAATACTGGCAGAGGCTCATAGTTTTCATCTGGGTTACTTATAATCTCACATACATTTCATGAGCACCTAGAGTCTTAGGCACTAGAAGTCCAAAGAAGACAAAGACAGTGTCTGTGCTCTGGAGAAACGTAACCTTGTAGAACTGTGCCCTGAATGTGCCCTACAACCCCTCAGTGGTCTCACCTCTGACATACCTAAGAACCCACTTCCCAGAGCTTGACTGTGCTGAAGTAGGCGAGATATTTTTCTAGAAGTTCCTGAAATGGTCTCTTCAAAATGTGAAGCAACATTTTGCGTTTGAATTACATTTCTGCTCTGCCTATCTACATAGGCTTTCTATCAAGTAGCCCATGGCCAGTCACTGACTCTCCCCCGCCCCCGCCACCCCCTAAATCAGTTTCTGAAGAGAAACTCCAATCCTGGCAACACAGTGCAACCTTTGCTATATCTGGAAAGTGCTTTTAGAGTGTTTCTCTAATATTGTAGATGCTTTCATTTCTTTGGGGATAATGACATTTGTTTGCAAAATGACTAGGGTTGTTTGAAAGAGAGCAAATGTATGAGGGCAGAGCCATCATGAAATGTAAGATTCTATCTTTTTGCTTTCTGATGTTACCATATATTTTCCATGGTTGTGGAAGATCAGACCATGGAGATAGTGACCTTTTTTGAGTTTTAAGACTGCCTTAGCCAAGAGAGCTTGGGCAAGTCAACTCACCACTTCAGCTCCTTCTTTGGAAATGGAGATAATAATTCTTACCTTGCCTACTTCTTAGAGTTCTTAAGAGGATAAAGAGTCATAGGAAATATTGAATTGTTTTTAAACCTGGGAAGTGCAAGGTATATCACATTTGGTGGTTAATATTTAAAAACACAAATAAACTTGCCATGGAGGGTTAAGCTGGTTTCCAAACTCTTCCTCTGGGTGTTTCCCTGTGCTCTCTGCTGAACAATGACCAGACGTTTATATGTCAATGTCACTGCATTATTTAGAATACCAACTTTAATTAAACCACTTTCTGTGCAAGTGAGGACCAGCGGAACAGATTTTGAAATGCCATTCCAGCCCCAACCACTGGTCCAAGAGAGGATGAAATGCCTCACTAATGATGGCCTGGAGTAAAATAACCCACCCTCCAGCTTTCCAAAAAGTCTGTCAATAAATGTGGTTTCAAGCTCCACATGGTATGTGTCTGATGTGGAAAAGAAGAGAGGGACACCCTAATGTGAAGAAATGAGGTGATAAGCCTTCGGAAACACCTGTTTCCAGTGTCTCTGAACACTAAGACACCAGACTCCTAGAGAGAGAAAGAAAAATAAACTCAGTGAGTTTTGAAAAGAACAAGAAAAGAGAAAGAAAAAAAACACCTTGAATCCAATTTAGGAAAAAACACCACAGTCTACAAAATCCACAAAATCTTGGGTTCATTCCTTACTAATGAATTAGTGAACTGGTACTTGTTGTTTTCTGAGTCTCTCAGTCAGTCATCAGCACCTGTCGGTTTCTATCTCTGAAACCTATTTCATATCACCCGCTGCACCCCACTGTTCAAGTCTGGACGACTCCTCCCCATGCCCACCCCTGTGTCATTCTTACCCACGGGGCAGGCTGGTACAGAGGGAGAGCCCCAGCTTTGGAAAGAAACAAACCTGGATGGGAATGCCAACTTTGTTTGTTACCAGCTGTGAGACTCAGTGTGGGATTCCTCATGTGTAAAATGGAAATGATAATGGCATCTCTGAACGTTACTGTGAGGATTAAATGAGACCCTCTATAGGAAAGTGCCCAGGCAGCGTCCGTTATAGTGCAGCCACTGGCAGCATGAGTCCTGCCATCCTTGTCTCTTGGTTTCCAGTCTCTGTCTACTTCCATTCTCCCCTCACACACACATGCCTAATCAGGCTATTCTCCTCCCTGCCTTCTGTGCTTTTTCCACCACTTAGTGGATAAATTCTAACTTCTAGAATGTGGCTGCGTTACTTAGGGCACCATGAAACTGCTTTGGGGAATATTGATTTTAAGCTATTTATTAAAAAAATAGGCTCAGAAAAAACCTTTGACACCCCCACCTCCCTGACCCCCAGTTTCCTGCCCAAGAGATTCAGACAGGGCAACCTGCTTTGGGAAGGGAGCCTTGGCTTAATCGCCTTAAGAATCCTCACCAGCAAGAAGACTCCAAGCCTGTTAGCTGGGCACCCCCTGTGTCCCATTGTCCCTGAGTTGCCTAGCAAGGATTTGCCTACCATGTGTGTTCCACTCTCCCTCAGTTACCTATAAATCACCCCTTCTCACTTCTGAAATCTAAGACCCCATTCCCCCACTTTCTTCTTTTTCCAAAATGTCATATATACCCAACATTGCCCCACTAGCTTTGGAATTTTCATGCGGTGTGGATTCCCCATGTGCATATATTAACACTTTTTCCCCCTGTTAATCTGTCCCTGTTGATTTGATTATTATTAGCCCAGCCTAGAAGAACTTAGAAGGTGGGAGAAAACATATTAACATGCTTTTTAGCCCACACAAAGGTAAGCTGCTGTAATAAAAAGGCTGAGTACAGTGGTTTAAATAGGAAAGATGTTTCTCACATAATGCTCAGAGGTGAGTCACGAGGGCTAAGTAGGGCAACTCTGCCATCTCTAGGTTTTAAATGGCTGCTCCTGTTTCCATTTTCTAGCCAGTGGGATGGGAACTGGGCCAGGGGAATTCATACCCAGGCTTTTGAGTAGGACATTCTGCATTCTGGAGGTGGCACTTGCCACTTCTTACAGTCTCATTGTCTAGAACTAAGTCCCATGGCCACATCAATCTGTCAGAAAGGCCAACAGACATGTAGTCTTTAGCTGGATGGCCACATGCTCAGCTAAAACATTAAAGAAATGGACAATTATGAGCAGTTGATGGCCTTTGCCACAATGACATAAAGGACTATCCTTCCATCCACCATTGCAACTTTATCTTCACTTTCCTCCCCTTCTACCTACCTCATGGTCTGTTAACACTAGACTACTTACTATAATCCAACCCTGCTTGCATGTGCCAGGACCTTGGCATGTGTGGGTTCTTCCTCTGCCCACCTGGTGGGCTCCTACTCATTGTGGAAGGGCCACTTTAAAGTGCTCTCCCTTTTAGAGCTTTTCCTGATGCCTTCACGCCATTGGAAAGCCTAATCACTACATGTATCTTCCCTTGGGCTTTATATATAACTTCATTACAGGACTTTAATTATGTATGGCTCCATCCTCTCTCTAGGCTGGAAGCTCCTCAAAATCAGAGGTTTATTTTATTCCTATTTTTAATCCCTAAAATTTAGTATTTGCCTGGATCATATTTAGTCTAGATGTGATGAATGGGTGAAGTTTAAATAAAAGGAGAACAGTCAAACCAGTGTTTCCATATTAACTGCTATGAAGGTTAAGATGGCTGGCTGAACGTTGAATTCTCTCGTCAATTCTAGTAAATTGATAGAGCAAGTACATGGAAGAAGAAGCAAAAGAGGAAGAAAATTGGAGTCATTCATGGATTTACATATTTAGAACGCCAGCTATCTTTTGCTCACAGAGCCTTAGGCAATCAGTGCTTAATCCGTTCATTTGTTGATGGAGAAGTTGAGGTCCAGGAAAGTGCTCATCCAGGTCTTCAAAGCAGAGCTGGCCTCTTCCCGAGGTCTCCAAACTTCCTTTGTAGAACTATTGGCGTATCCCATTGTGCAAAAAATAATTTATATGCAATTGCAAATACTGAAATATTGAACAGGCTGATAGTGAGGTTAGATGGTTTATTTTAAAGCATTTTAAAAACCTAGAGTAAGTTAGTAAGACACAAAAACTCAACCATAATAGGACAGACTACTGTTTGAAAACAAGAGGAAAGGGAATGAACAGTATGTAGTTTATACTGTATAGCAAAACAGTAGCTGAATCTAAATGTCATAGTAGTTTTGTGGCCTAGTAAAAAGTAAAATATCTGTCACTTATGACTCTTTCCATTTATATATTTTGAGGGCTAATTTCTGGCAAATATAAATTTTAAGTCGTGTGCTTATAAAATGCAGGATATTAGCACTGGAGACAACGTGAAAGTTTTCAATCCATGAATTTAGGTTTTACTTCACTTCAATAAAGGTAGCTAGTTGTATCCCATTGACCAAAAGCAGATCCATATTTGTGGTTTTCTGGAACTCGGTGTTTAACTCAATGCCCTGTATGCTCACTCTGTCTTGCTGACATTTAAATAGCATTGGCTTGAGCCCCTGTCCAACTTTCTGAGGGCGGTCCAGCAGCTTCCCCAAGAGTCCTGTGAATTCCTGAGGGGTCCTATTCTCATGGTCCCTCGTAGCTCTTTATGTCTGGTGCTCTGAGCCACGAGTGGAACTCTGCTCTTTGTTTTTTCTTAGACTATCCTTATAAGACATTTAATACACATATCAGATATTACTGAAGTTTGTCTCTATGGAGGAAGCTGGTAACACTCCTGTGGCCCACAGGCCTGGCGATGGTAAAGCTTCCTGCTAGTGCTTGTCTTGGGTGTCTCATCCTCCCTGGTTTCCTTAACTCTGCCGGCACCTCTCTAAGTAGCAGTGCCTTTGGTAAAGTCTCTCAAATGATCTTACTTGGGGTCTGTTTCCTGTACAAGCAGTCAGTAGATATTCTGAATAAACACATTAGGGAATACAAAGTCACTTAGATAGCACTCATCTTGTTTCTCGGGGCCCTTTGTTCTTCCTGTCACCGGTGGCCACTGTTCTCCACAGCCTGCTGCTTCCTGCCATGTTGCTTATTCCCTCTTCACTCAGGTTTCCTACATCCTCTGGAAAGCTGGTCTCTTTCACGTTCTTACGCAGAGCAATTGTGCAGCCATTCTCTGTGGACCTGGGTCTCCCTTGGGATACCCAGAGCCTCTTTAACGTGTTTATCTAAAGAAAGAGCTTCCACCTTTTATCATCAAGAACAATTGATAGAGGCTTTTGAGAGTTGAGTGTCTTCTCTATCCCTCCCTCCTCAGTCTCTGTCATAGTTTGGGATTTAACCTTTTGCTATTGTACTACCTACCGCCTTAGAAATAGCTAAAATCAGTTTCAGTTTTAATAAAAAGATTTTCCATATGACTTGGTTTAACAGCAAATCAGGAAGACAAAATATGCAAACAATTATTGGAACTGAATGACTAATAGTTATAAATCCCAAACATATTCAGGACAAGCAAGTTTTAGAGAGCAAAGTTTATGGTATCTAGAATTTAATTCATATATCAGCACTGAAATCTTTAACAGGAAAATGGCACTAGAAAGAAGACAGTGGTATAAAAAAAGGTAAGCATATGAAAACACCCTCAATGCCTGCTCTTTTGCTGTTTAGCCCATAAAAGTTTTGAGTTTCTAACAACTGAAGGAGCTCAAAAACAGCAAGATCACCTACTCTGATTCTGGAATTATTTGTTTTGTGTTGACTTTTCTCCATTTTTCCCCTTCCCCCACCATCAGATCCATTCTTCAGTATTGTCTGTTTTAGGCCTAGGAGACTGACCCCTGGTGATCATCACCTGGGCCCCCCTGCCTCCTGGCTTCTAGGTGGGTTTGGTCAAAGGAAGGCCCAGCAAGAGTCTGGAGGAGAAAGAGATCAAGACATGCTTTTGCATCTCCTTCCCCACTCTGGGTAGCATTTCCTGCAAGTGGCTGTGTTACTGCATGACTAGAATGTCAGCCTGGCCCCTCCTCTATAGTTCCAGCTCTCCTGGGTCCTGGTAACACTCCTGTGGCCCACAGGCCTGGCGATGGTAAAGCTTCCTGCTAGTGCTTGTCTTGGGTGTCTCATCCTCCCTGGTTTCCTTAACTCTGCCGGCACCTCTCTAAGTAGCAGTGCCTTTGGTAAAGTCTCTCAAATGATCTTACTTGGGGTCTGTTTCCTGTACAAGCAGTCAGTAGATATTCTGAATAAACACATGTGGTGGTAGAGGTATTTTCTAATGGAATAAGATCCTGGTTTCTAAATGCTGTCTGTGGATTGCTAGGAGGTAACCAGGATAAAGTTTTCACTGGTCTAGTGTGAAATTTAAAAAAGAAGGGCAATATAGATTTTCATAAAGTTGAACTCGGAGTACTCTATATTTTTCCATTATATATTGCCTTCCTACCTTCTGGGATTAAAATATCCTTCTTGTAACATCAATGTATGTTCTTAAATGTACTTACTTGGCAAAGTAGAGTTGCCAGTGAGTACCTTGAATTTATTTGAAAATATAATAGTCTGTAAAATCCAAAAGTTGAGTGGCCACTGAACTCTAGGCAATTTACAGTATTTATGAGTCAAATCTCCCAGAAAGACATTTACAGAGATCGCTGATTCTGCAGTATTCATGAACAGAATTACCTAGGGAAGCTCACCTGAGAACTTGCTGCCCAGGGTCATATTCTAATGCCTCCCTGGATGGGGGTGGCTGCAGGCCAGTGTTTTCCTCCTAAAGGGCTGGGACTGAGTTTAGGGATTCTCAGGGAAGAGCCCAGTAAGGTAGGGCTTGCATCTGAGTTTCCCACAAACCTGGGGGCATGAGAGGGAGCAGAGTCATCCTTATTTTTCCTGGAGAGGGAATCTCCAATGCCTTGGGAAGAGGGAAGTAGGCTGCTCCGGGACCCTGTAGCTACCCTCTCACCTGAAGTAATTTCTTTATATGATCAGAGTTGACAAGAATGGTCGTTCTAAATTAAGGGATTCTCATTAATTATTCAAATAGCCTTAACTTTAATTAATCATTTTGATTAAGTCTACTTCCTCAAAGTTTAACATAGCTGTTTATTTTTCCCTACCCCTATGATTGCATTATTGAATCCTCTGCCACTGAATGACTTCTCAAGCTTTTATACTTACCCTCAAGTACAGACTCTGCTTTGCCTGCTCATAGGAGACACAGAAATAGCCCTCCCTGGCCTAAGGTTTGTGGTTTGGTTTGGCCAGTGGAGAGCACCAGCACGAGTTTGGAGGATGGGAGGAAAGGTGGGGTATTTATTCTCCTGGCTCCCAGTTTGGGTCACTCCTGGCTGGCTGCACACCTCAATACCAGGCCATATCTCCTGCTTGGCAGCCCTCTTAATACATTTGCTCTCTTGGGGTTCTGGTAAGCATTTGGAATGCTTGCCCTGAAGGCCTAGGATGAAGGACACTCCTCACTTTTGCTAACCCCAGGAAATACAATTGTGACCATTAAATGAGACTATATTTGTAAGATATGTCACAGAATACCTAGTATATATTCCATAGATGGCACTTCCTTTCTGAGCTCACCCTTGTTTGACTCACCCTTTTAAATTATATCTCTCTGATTATGGAACTGAAAGTCTAATGTAAGTTTCAGGTACTATTGGAGTAAGTTTGTGGATCCCTTTAACATTGAAGAATCTTAAACAATGCCCTGAACTCACTCATGTAGGCTATCAATTTAGTCAACAGTTGTCTTTGCCATCGATAAAGGAATAACATTCAGTGAACAGCGAAAGAACTCCTCTAGACCACCCACATCCTCTATTTGAGAGCCAAGGACACCTGTCCCTCCACTCTGAGGGTGGTTGGAGGAGCAGGAGGTCAGTAGGCTGGAGAACTGCTCCATCTCTGCTAGCAGAGCCACACTGGGTAAGCCGTGCAGTGCAGCACCCACTCTCCAGGGACCAGCATTTACTGATGCTCTTGCATGCAGTTCTCACCACCAGCAGACGATGCTCCTGCCAGTGACTCATTGCATCTCATTGGCTTCATTGCTGGCTGGGTGATTGCAGTACTTTCCTTTGAATTTATGACAGATGCTGGCCAAAGAGCCCTTTAGAAACTGGCATATTTTTGGCCTTTTAAGAGAATTAGGCTCTGAGTTTCTTTAGTAGACATAGGGTTGGAGACTTAACTTCCTCTCCATTTTTTCTTCTCTACAAATCCAATAACACAACAGCCAATTAAGTGAACATTCATGTTGTGTGCCTTATCAGGCACTGTTTCCATCACTGACGGACTGAACGGAATGAACAATTTGTGTGCAGCACCCACTCTCCAGGGACCAGCATTTACTGATGTTCTTGCATGCAGTTCTCACCACCAGCAGACAATGCTCCAGCCAGTGACTCATTGCACCTCACTGGCTTCATTGCTGGCTGGGTGATTGCAGTACTTTCCCTTGAATTTATGACAGATCCTGGCCAAAGAGCCCTTTAGAAACTGGAATATTTTTGGCCTTTTAAGAGAATTAGGCTCTGAGGCTCCTTAGTAGACACAGGGTTGGAGACTTAACTTCCTCCCCATTTTTTTTCTTCTCAACAAATCCAATAACACAACAGCCAATTAACTGAACAATCAGGTTGCTTGTCTTATCAGGCACTGTTTCCATCACTGAAGGACTGAACGGAATGAACAATTTGTATATTTGGGGTAAACATATTTCAGAAATGAATGCACTCAGCCATCTGAGTTTATATCCAAGAATAAAATTATGGATAAATATAGAAACGATTGGCTTTCCTCTATGCCAAAGATGTTGGGAATGAATTTTCTAGAGATGGGCTTCCTGTACTCCGCTGATGCACAGGAGTCATGGTTTATGGATTGCAGTGTTTTCATCTGTGATGGACACAGAATTCTGGGTGACTGACGGCTGGTTTCCTGGAAGCCAGGCTCCTGGAAACATTATGTCGTGTAGAAGTCATTTTGGCTATAATTTCAAGTGTCATATTCTACCTGGAATGGACCAAGTCCAATATTTTCATCACTAACTTCCTTCAATTAACTTTGCTTTATCTTAGTAGGTGAACATGCTTATTGCCAGTCAGTGTCAGAAGGCAATTAACCCACTGACATAACATAAGAAAAAAAATGTTCAAAGACAAAGCAAACATGCCTGGGGAAAATTACTTGGTGATTTTCTCTTCTTAATTTATTTCGCAGCCACCAAAGCCTGCGCCCAGATTTTGTTTGGCCACTCTCCATTTCGTACAAAGTTGCCATTTCTTCAGCCCTGTAAGCACAGGGAGCCAATGAATTAGTCTAACCTCTACTTTGACAAAGGGATGGAGACGGTTGCTTTGTGGGCAGCTGCATTGTAGAAAGGTGTCAGGGTTCTTTTCCCCACACAGGGCGCAGCTAGGGGTCACTAGAGGGCATTCCTTGAGCGAATTTGTGAGTAATCTCGGAGTTTCTATGCTGAGCAGGTGAGGCATGGGGTTGGTAGGAGAGATGGTCACACAGGTGATCAGGAAAGAGTCACATCTGCCAAGTGGAACCAGGATGCAGCCCTCTGGCATTTACCTGCATTACTTCAGAGAGAGTAACAGGTGTCCAGGTACCTCCCATAATACAACGCCCTGCTTTTTCCATCCTGACTCTTGCTGAGACAGGCACAGCATTTCCAAACGTGCTCCCCTTCCTCCCTTTCTGATCTCTGCACCCAGATAGGGGAGCAGGGGACAGTGTGAGTGTCCACCTGTCCAGGACAGCCCTCATTTATCTCTGCTTTGCATTGAGCGAGCTGATCTGCTGAGGGAGGCCTTAAGGACTTCTCATCAACCTACTGTCTCGCACTGAGAGGAGCATCACAGACGAGGCCCTGGAGGCCCAGAGGGGCTGTGCAGCTCTCCCAGGCACACACAGCAGGTTGGTGATGGAGGAGGCTTCCTCCAGATTCCCTATTGTTGCCCAGGGTCTGGGACATTCTACACAGAAGTGCCTGACCCCTAGGGAGTGGTGGCCTAAATTGGATTAGTCCTCCAGCATGCTGGGCTGGGGGAGGTACCTCGTGAGGGCAGCCTGCTTGTCTGGGAAGGGCACTTCCTCAAGGAGCCTTCTGTCAAGTACCATCCCCTTTGGTCTGTTGTTGTCCCTCAACACACAAGTGTGTCTCTGTGATTCCACTTAGACATCCATCCTGGTATATTCAATGTGTCTGTCTTCTTCAACTGATTAACATGAATGGCTAATTTTTATTGAACATTTACTATGAGCCAGGAACAGCAAAAGAGATTTCATGGAGAAAGACATCTTGGACTTGGGTCCTGAAGGATGTGTAGGAGTCCTCCTAGTGCAGGAGGGCACGGGGCATGCACAGAGAGGAACAGCATTTGTGAAGACATGGTGGTGGGAAAGGGCTTGATGTGGTTGCGGAAAGGAGAGGTTTGGTGTGGCTATTGGGTAGGGGATGCATGGTTTAGGGATTTTCAGGACATGAAGGAGAAGAAAAGGAAAAATTCAACCGTGAAAGGGCCTTAAACTGTGTTAAGAAGTTAGGAAGGCTTATCCAAACTATATTTTATAGTGAAGGATAGAATTATTACCTGAGAAGTTTTTAAAAACCTTATAACTTGAGGGCATTTGTATCTAGCATAAAACAATTGAAACCAATATATTTTCACACTGATAACTGCATTTTGTGCCCTGAGGTCCTCCAGTTGTCTTTTTCTATTATACTCTGGGGTTTATGATACAATGCTTTAGGGTAGGGTTAAAGATTTTACCCAATAGGACACAGTCAAGTATCTTTGTCTCCATTATCTTCTCTGACTTACATCTACCTGCCAAGACATGGTGTGCTTTTGTTGTTCCTGCCAATGGTCAGATGAATGCTACCCAATCAGCGAAATCTCTTTATATAAAGTTGGCTACATTGAAATGAAACAAGCTAAAAATATTCTCTGGGTTCTGTGTCAAATAGAATCTGGTTAGCTTCCTCTGATCTAATGTGCCCAGGAAGACAGGAAACTCATCCTAAAATGGAAACTCACACCATTACCAAAAGCCAGGATTAGCGAGACAACCAGAATTAACCAGAAGGCCCAGAGAACCCAACTGACAAATTCAACTGGGCTCTCACTCATAACTTGCTCAACTGAAAGCTGACAGAAACCCCTTCAACACTCTTATATTTGAGGTCTTCTGTTTTAGGTATGAGAGGTCTATACCAACCTCCATACCAATAACTGGGGTCTTTCTACATCTGTCTTCCCAAACTTCCTGAATTAGAATCTCTGAAGGTAGCGAGAACACAGGGTAGAGGGTGGGGGGCAAAGAAAAGATTGTGGCAAATGCATGTTGGGACATACTTTCCCTACAGGTAATGCAGACACAAGAAAGGTCCTGGCGGCACAACACGTTGGAGATTATAGATTTTCATGGGTTGGATCCTCTCATCCCATTAATGGTCCCATTTCAGTCCAGCAGAACCCATACAAGATGAAAGTCCAATTTTGGTCTAGCAAAACCCATCTGTGGTGAAACTTTTGCTCTAGTGAGTAAGAGGATACCAGCTGGGCACATCTACCCACTTTGCCTTTTGTGTGAGAAAGGCCTCTGACCAGCCTGCAAGTAGACAGAAAGCAGGACCAAGAGTGATCCACACATAATTTCTATTGGCGAATACTCAGTCAGCCCGAGGAACCAGAAGACAGTTTTAGAATACTATCTGGGGCCTCTAAGAAACAAGAGCAGATGCCATAAAGAGAGATAAAAAGAAAACAGGATGAAATGAAAAGGGATGTAAGATAAATCTAGATTGTGAGGATACTAAGCATGCAACGGCAGAATGAAATCCATGTTGGAGGCAGTCAAATCAGAATTGAAGTTATAAAATCAAGTTCTGGGCAAATTTGGGAAGCTTTCCCAGGATTCAGAGGCAAGGAAAAAGGTAAAAATGATGAGACAATGATACATGTTGAGGACAATAAATGAAGCTCCTGTCTAAACTTTGTTTTCTTGAGAAAGAAACCAGAAGAATTAGAACTAAAGAAATAGTCAAAGTCATCACTAAAGGAAACTTTGCTGAGGTAAGCAATTACTTAGCCCGAGAGAGTGCACTGGGTGAGAGAGATTTAACACACAATGAATAGAGATGGAGAGAACACAGGTTAGGACGCTGACTGCTTTAGATGAATGGTGGGTTCTCATGGTTTGGCTCCTCACCTGTACTGAAATGGGGGTAATGAGGTTTATGGCTGAATTGGGGTTTGACTCCTCAGTGTGGTTGAGCTGTGCCAGACTCTGAGACATGCCAGACCAAGGGAACTTTTGCCTTGACCTTGTTCTTAGACTGCCCACCTTCTGCCTCTATCCAGCGCCAACTCTGCCCTAGCAAAGTTTGGGTTCCTTTCTTCTAGGGTTGCCAGATTTAGCAAATAAAAATATAGGATGCCTAGCTAAACTTGAATTTCAGATTAACAAATTGGAACATACAGTAAAAATTATTTATCTAGATTCAAATTTGGAATCCTGTATTTTATCTTTGGCAACAATACCTCTTTCCCCTAACACTTCTCTTCCCTCTGTTCTGAGACCCCTGAATAAATATTTGATAGTTTGTGTTTCACTTGCTGATACTTTGATTAGTTCTCACCTGAAAAATTCTAGCATGGAACAAAGGAGAATATCACTCAGTAAATATTTAACAGGTGACAGTTTTTCACAGTGTACTCCTTTTATCTGAGGTCCTATGCAGGCTCCTATATTATTTCTAATTCTGCTATTACTATTTTGTCAAAGCCATTGTTAGAATACATACTTTTGATTAATAGAATGATTATTACATATGTATAAAATGTATCTAAGAAAACTGACATCTATTTAAAATTATGTATATTACATGTCAAGTTGTTTGAAAAAAATATTCTCCAAAAATTGTACAGCAATTACCTATGGGTAAGAAAACTTTTGAGTGATATTTAGTTTCTTATTTATGTTTTTTCTAGATTTTTAAAAAATGTCAACATGAGAATGTAACATTTCATAATAAAAATATACTTTCACTTAAGCAAGTCAATTATATTTTAAGATGACATATGCCTCCAAAGTCTTTCTTGTAGCCCTGGCTGGTGTTGCTCAATGATTTGAGTGTTGGCCCATGTACAAGGGTCATAGGTTTGATTCAAAGTCAAGAGCATGTACCTGAGTTGAGGGTTTGCCCCCCAACCTGGTCAGGGCCTGTGAAGGAGGCAACCAGTCAATGTTTCTCTCTCTCCTCTCCACCCCTCTCTTCCACTCTCTTGAAAAGCAATTGAAAAAATATCCTCTGGTGAGGATTAACAACAACAAAAGACTTTCTTACAGTCCCTGAACTTGGTCTGTGTGCCAGAATTGCCAGAGGAGCTCTTACAAAATGCAGATGGCTTCCTGGGGTTCACCTCTGACCTAGGAATCAGAATATCCGGAGCTGGGCCTAGGAACCTGTATTTTCTAAAAGTTTCCCAAGTGGTTCCGCCAGAGCTGAGCAGAATTTGCCCTTGGGCTAACATTCAGGAGCCAGTGACTGGGAAAGAGCACGCGCAGGCCTGGATTGCCCAGGTGTGGAGAGACCCCCCCCCCCCCCCCCATGTGCAGGCTGTAACTCTAATGAGGATAAATAGCCACTTCTCTGCTGTTAGCCGCTGCCCAGTACATTTCCTAAATGCTGGTCCTTTACTCGTGCCACCCTGTTTATTTCGAAGAGTTACTGAAGTCTTTTAAAAGAGTTGGAATCTGTGATGGAAGGGCTCGAGCCTCATCATCCCAGCTGAGGAGACCCTGGACCAGCCTCAGGCCTGCCGTGGAAAGGGGATCCGTCCTTGTTCCAGGCAACCCAGGAGCAGAGTCAGGAGAGGAGACCAGCCAGCTGGAGCCATCCTGGGTGAGGAGAAGGCTGAGCTAGCTTTACAGCATCCTCAGGGGCTCTGCTGAGATGCCGTCCATTCGTAATAAGTTAGGTTTACAAGTTAATGAACATCTTCTGAAAACAGCATTTATAACTTGAGACAGAGGCAGGAAGAATAGTGTTAGAGGACTCACTGGGATGGTTAGGCAGCCCTATGCAATTTGCATTCCTTCTGCTCTCTTTCATTCTAGGCATAGTTGTTGTTATTTTAAAATTTACTTTTATCTTTGGGTTCGGATTACATGTGGAAATTAGGGCCCAGTGTCGAGGTGAATCCTTCCAAGCTCACACAGAGAGGAAAAGGGCACAGCCTTCCTTCTGCTCTCTTTCATTCTAGGCATAGTTGTTGTTGTTTTAAAATCTACTTTTATCTTTGGGTTCGGATTACATGTGGAAATTTAGGGCCCAGTGTTGAGGTGAATCCTTCCAAGTTCACACAGAGAGGAAAAGGGCACAGCCCAGCAACCTTTTGTGTCCCCTGCTGTTGCTGCCCTTTATCTTCTGGGGAAGGAAGCAGGATAGTTGGGGAAATAGACATTTCTATGGACAAAAAGTCCCTGGAGACAAATGTCCTTATCATTCAGCTTCCCTTATCTGATCACCTACACATTTTCCAATTACAAAACCTCAGGCTTATTTGACAGATTTAAGTTGTGGAAAAACCAAAGCTGGTTAATTCATTTCAGAAGTTTCAAGGAACAGGTTATCTTAGACCTGAGTAGAGCCGCCAGTCTGAAACTTATATACGTGTCAGTAGTTCCATGTATCCATCCATCCACCCATCCAATCCTATATAATAAAAGGCTAATATGCAAATAGACCGAACTGCAGAACAACTGGTCACTATGATGTGCGCTGACCACCAGAGGGCACACGTGGAACATGGCAGGTGTCGGCCGCAGCAGGATGGTGGAGCAGGGGAGTGGGGGGGCCAGACCAAGGCAGGGCACCGGTCACTGTCAGCGGGGCGAGCCTCTGGTGGTTACTGAAAATTCTTTGCTCCCGTGCACCATGGTCCCCCCCGGTACTCGCACCCGCTGCCGGTTCTGGAGTTACTGCTTGCACCTGTTGCTGATGCCCGGCGCCAGCCCCAATAGCTCAGTATTATTAGCGGGTGCGAGCGGCAGCTGCCGACTGAAAATTCTTTGCTCCCGTGCACCATGGTCCCCCCTGGTGCTTGCACCTGCTGCCAGTTCCGGAGCTACTGCTTGCACCTGTTGCTGATGCCTGGCACCAGCCCCAATCGCTAGGCATCATCAGTGGGTGCGAGTGGCAGCTGCCAGCCCCAATCACCCCTCAGGGCTTCTCCACCTCACCCTGCTCCTGAGGGGCGATTGGGGCCAGCAGCTGCCTCTTGCACCTGCTGCCAGTGACGGCCCTGCTCTCACCTGCTGCCAGTGCCAGAGCCACCACTCGCACCCACTGCTGGTGCTGGCCCCACTTGCACCCGCAGCAGGTGCAGGAGCCGCCACTCACACATGCTGCCAGCGCTGGCCCAAATCACTTCGCACCATCAGTGGTTGCCAGCAGGGCTGGTGCCATCAGCGCGTGGGAGTGGTGGCTGTGGGAGTGGGGCTGCTGGTAGACAGGGGCTGGGGACCCCGGGGGGAGGGGCCGGGAGGGGGCCCAGAGGATGGGCAGAGACTTGCTCCTGTGTGCCCACTGCACCCTCAGGGCCCACAGTTCCTTTAAAGGTGCACGAATTCATGCACTGGGCCCCTAGTAACATTATACTAAGCACTGGGTAAATAGAGATGATAAATAAAAAAAATGATACCCTTTTTAAGATTTTTTAGCCCAGCAGGGAAGATAGAACTATAAAAAATTATAATTAAATATTTTAAATGCTAATACATAGGTATAACATTAACATAAGAAGGTTGTTGATATAGTACACTATAGCCATAAGAGATATACTATTGAGCCAGACTGATAGTTTCAAATCCTATCTCTCCCACACATCTTCTGTGTAAACTTGAGCAAAATACTAACCTTCCTGTGCCCCAGTTTCTTATCTATAGAAGGAGAATAAGTGAGGTATCTATCTTATACATTTCTTAGGAGGATTAAATGAGTTAATACATATTCATTTCAAATATTCAGAAAATATGACATGAAATGCAAACATAAAATCAAATGAGGAGTTTGAACAAATATTTCTAACATCTGCCCAAAGTTATTCTGAACCTTTTCTACATCTTTGGCCTCTAGCCTCCCAAAATAGCACACAGGTAATAGCACAAAGACAGTGGTAAGTACATGGGTTATAAAAAAGTTTCCTTGCCCGGCCAGTGTGGCCCAGTGGTTGAGCATCGACCTATGAACCAGGAGGTCATAGTTTGATTCCCGTTCAGGGCACATGCCCAGGTTGCGGGCTTGATCCCCAGTAGGGGGTGAGCAGGAGGCAGCTCAATGATTCTTTTCTCTCATTGATATTTTTATCTCTCTCTCCCCTCTGAAAACAATAAAAAACACACACACACACACAAACACACACACACACACACACACACACACACACACACATCAAGGGTTCGTTCCTCTGTGGAAGATTACCAAATTGCCTCTGGAGCAGTGTTTTTCTCTCTTTTAGGGTCAATGGATTCTTTTGAGTATTCATTCACTGATTTCATTACTTAGTGAGTACCTACTATGTGCTAACACTCCAGGCACTCAGGGAACAAAGCAAAGATTGCTGTCCTTGTGGAGTTTATATTCTGGGGGAAAGGAGATAGACAATAGCAAGAAGCATAATACACAAGTGAATTATTTAATATGTAAGAAGTGATACAAGCTGTAGAAAACCCAAAATATGTGAAGAAAGGGAGTTAGGGATGCTGGCAGGGGTGGGGAGGGACACAGTATAATTAAAAGTAGGGTGAATGGAGTATCCCTTACTGAGTTGGTAACATTGGAGCTATGTGGTGAAGAAGGTAGGGAGTTGGTTGCACAGATATATGAGGGAAGAGTGTTTGAAGCAGAGGGAATGGCGAGTGCAGAGTCCCCAGACAGAGTGTGCCTAGGGGGTGGCGAGGAGGTCAGTGTGGCTTGAGCTGAGCAAGGCCAGGAGCGGTGGGAGATTAGGTCTGATGGCCTGAGGAAAGCTCTCCACCCTTTCTCTGGAGCAGAGGTTCCCAAACTTTAGCACGAATCAGGGCTCAGGGAAACACAAGCTGTGGTGGCCCTGCCCGGAGTTTCTAACATTCCTAACAAATTCCCAGATGATGTTGACGCTGCTGGTCTTGGGCCCACACTGTGAGAGCCTCTCACCTAGAACAGTTACCTTATTTTACAAGTGTTTAAACAGTGTTTCTGAGTTCCTAATGTGTGTCTGGGACCACAGTGGAGCAAGTCTGGCCCTAGGGAATGTAGGACTAAATCACTCATCCACAGACAGTGCTGAAGGCTCCACAACCTCATCTTTCCCACCAGGTGAAGATCATGGTGTCGGACTTCTAACTCAGGTTAGAAAAACTTCTGATAACATTTCTAATTTAACTCGCAGCCACAAGGGTGGCTCCTTCGCCCTGCTATAATCACATTTTATTCTACTCACTTAATAAGATTTTGTGGAGTACTTTGTTACAAACATAAATTTGGGCCTCTTAAAAGATTAAGAAGTACTAAATCTTAGCTATTGTAAATTGTGCTGCTATGGAATGGTTGTGTGTGTGTGTGGGGGGGTCAATTGGGGGAAAAAGGAGACATATGTAAAACTTAAGATAATTTAAAAAAAAAAGAAGCACTAAAAGCCCTTCCATAGGATACAACATTGACTCAACTTATCACCTTCTTAAAGAACACATGGCTCTTTTCATATCTCATGAGGGGAAGAGTGCCACCTTGTATCCTCATCAGGGTGGTACTCAACAAAAAGAAGCACTAAAAGCCCTTCCATAGGATACAACATCGACTCAACTTATTACCTTCTTAAAGAACACATGGCTCTTTTCATATCTCGTGAGGAGAAGAATAAGGACCTGGAGTGCCACTTTGTATCCTCATCAGGGTGGTACTCAACGTTAAGGGAAAGGAGGCAATGAATTTTCTAGGCTTCTAAATGGTATCAGATTTTTTGTGATTGTTTTTAAAGAGAGGTGGAAATAACACTTGTAAAAACAAAATGACCTGGCAAGTATTTGTTTTGAAGAGATAAGTGAGGAGAATATTAAGTGGAAACCAGGAAAATGCAAACGCTAGAATCAGATAATTTAATCATTGCAAGATGAGGTCTGAATGATTGGCAACCTACTTTGTATTTACTTGGGTCTGCAAATTAGATTGGAGTTTGATCCATAGGCTGGACATGGGCAATTATGCATTGCTGGGACACCTTAGAAAGAGGTACTCAGAGAAAGAATTAAGAGGCAATTGACACGTTAAGAATGCAAAGAGTGAGGACACAGACATGCTCTGATGAGCGAGAAGGACAACGGGGGAATGATTAAAAACATGCACAAAACTAATGTAATCATGTCCTTATGACAAACACTGTTCCTACCATAGAGACACGTAAGCAGCCAAAAGCATTCATGGACTCAGACTGATTTTTGAGTATGACTGATTAAGGAATACCAGGCCTCAGGGAGATTTAAATTACAAAGCAGCGGCTCATGTTTTGGAGCAATTACCAAGTCATTTTCAGACATGCATTTCTCTTCACTTCTCTCTGCTTTGCTATTCCTTAGGTTCAGAGATAGTTCCCCTTTTCCGGTTGAAGTCAGTGTGACAATGTACTGTCCATTTCAGCTAAGTCCCTGCCTCAGATGTCCATAGTGCTTAGCTGATATTGTACTCAGGAGAAGAAACAGTGGAGCACTGCTTTTGAAGTATAAGTTTGATCTGTATGACTGTAAATGTTACTCAATAAATATTTAAATTTAGTGGAAAAAATGTAATTATTCATCTTTTGTGAAGGTATTGCCCTAGGACTATCAATTCCTAGTGAAAGGATTGTTCAATCAGTTGTATTATTTGGCGGATTTGAAGTATTCGCCTACAGGCAGTCAGTGTGGTGACCAGAAAAGTTGCTCGACTTGGGGCTATGGCACATGGGTTAGTGTAGGGAGCGGCTATAGGGTTAAGCCTTGGACTGACCTGTTGGCAAAGCCACAAACAAGTCTCAGCTTAGAGGGCACAGCTCTCTTAGCATAATTAGGCTTGACCTTATGATGCTCCCTAGATCTTATCTGGGTAGCTAATGGGCTGAGGGAGGTGCAGCAAGTGCTGCCAAAATAAGTGAAACTCACAAGAACATTGTAACTATGGTGACCACTACCTTGTTTACCTTTGGCTATAAAATAAAGGCTCAGCTTGCCATCTGGATCTCTCTCTGTGGCCTTAGCCAGCACAGGAAGATCCACCTAGACCAGCGGTTCTCAACCTGAGGGTCGCGACCCCTTTGGCAGTCGAACGACCCTTTCACAGGGGTCGCCTAAGACCATCCTGCATATCAGATATTTATATTACGATTCATATCAGTAGCAACATTACAGTTATGAAGTAGCAACGAAAATAATTTTATGGTTGGGTCACAACATGAGAAAATGTATTTAAAGGGTCAGAAGGTTGAGAACCACTGACCTAGACCCAGCTTATTCTCTTTGTCTATCTTTTCTACATCCTTTGCCACCCCCCCTCAGGCTCACCGAACCCTTGGCTGTGCTGGCATGACACAGGTTAGAGTCTTTGCTGGGTTCCATTGCTGTGAAACTTTGGGAAAGTCACTTAACTTCTCTGGAAAATCTGTACAGTGATTCCAAGTTAAGGGGTTGTTGGAATATACATGTTGACTGGTGTAAATGTCTTTTTAAATCTTAAAGTGCTATACAAATGTTTGATATTAATATTCTCTATATATGAGGATCAAAATTTACATATTGCAGAAATGTTGTGTCCACACAACTTTTAAATAAATTCACTGTTTACATATCAATGAAATTTCATTAGGAGTGAAAACCGAGTTAACCAGTTAGATGAGGACACATCTAACTGATTACCGATTAAAACTGAATATAGGCCCCTGTATCAGAAAATAATTACCAACCTTATTAATTAACATTGATTTGCATTTAGTGAGCTGTCCTGAATTAAAATGTATTCCCATGAGTTAAGAATGGCTATGAATTTTGAAAGCATGCTTTTTTTAAAGAAAAAAAATGTATGCCATATATCATATATGTATATTTTACAATGTAGCCCTGATCATCTCAATCTTATTTGTTGACACAGGTAATTCAGACTCAGGGTGTCACTTAAACTACCGTATGATTTCTCTTCAGAGTACAACTATATATAGAACCTTTGTTACTGAATTTACAAATTGTTCTTATTTGGTCATATTGCAAAATCTAGTCTAGTTAAAACTATCTAGCTAGTTGACTGAATTTTGGCTTTGTGCCTGGATTTTGACTTCATAAATCATACTCAAAATTAAAAATATAAGGCTAAGTGTAATGTAACTGTGACTCAGTTCAGTTCTAACTTACATACTAAGATAATGGATTCTTCAATTTGTGAAGATTTTGTAAGTATAGGGAGAAAACTCCTTAATTCCTCAGTAATACTTTCCATATTGGTTAGAGCCCAATTGATTTTTTAAAAGTTAAACCTTTCATTTTGAGGTAATTGTAGATTCACATTCATCGATCCATATATGTTTATCCCTCTGCCAATACCACCAAGTCTTGATTGAAGTAGCTAGATACTAGGTCTTGAAAATGTATAGACTGTTGTCTCTCACTTTCTTTTTGTTTTTAAAAGTTGTTTCAGATATTCGACTTTGTTTTGTTTTCCATATAAACTTTAGAACAATCTCCCAGGAGGCAGGAGTGGAAGTCCCGGCTGCTGCCATGCCTGCTGTCATAGGGCAGGGGAGGGTAGCAGTAGCTGCTGCTCAGTGGGGAGGGAAGCCCAGAACCTTACTCAGCCTCCTTGAACAGCTTGGGGTGAAGGCATTGGGCTCCTTGCAACCTTGAGAGGATGGACGTGGGTTGGCCTGGGACCATAGCTTCTTCAGTAGAGTCAGGCTAGAGTGGAATGGTTATCATCTAAAAGTTTTCTCTCTTACTATGTGGCCCCTTGCTGTTCCTTTGGCTAGAGAGACCAGGCCTTTTAGTCTGGGACATATGAGACAAAATAAAATAAGATAAAATAAAATAAGATAAAAATGCAGGAGCCCTGACCAGGTGGCACAATTGGTTGGAGCACTGTCCCGTATACCAAAAAGGTTGTGGACCTGATCCCCAGCCAGAGAGACAACTGATCGATGTTTCTCTCCCACACTGATGTTTCTCTCTCTCTCTTTCTCACTTCCTCTCTCTAAAAATCAATAATAATAATAATCAAATAAATGAGAAACATGCAAATTGACCGTACCTTCGCTATGCCCCAAGCCACGCCCACTAGCCAATCAGAGCGACTATATGCAAATTAACCCAACCAAGATGGCGGC
>NW_005356905.1:1708860-1715113 GCF_000412655.1 Myotis brandtii | reverse complement strand
AATAATAATAATAATAATAATAATAAATATACCCTCAGGTGAGCATTAAAAAAAGAAGACCCAGGAAACTCAGCACTCTGTTGCTTCCTGGGTCTCAGAGTCCATTCTTCTTCTGTATCCTCCATTGAGAGTCTTCCCATTTTTGTTTTATGTACAATGTCCAGGATTTTTTGTCGCACTTCTAGGGAGGAATAGGGGTTAGTACATCTATTCCATATGCCCAGAAGTAGAAAAGTCCTCTCCCAATAATTTTTAATATTTATCTACAAGAAAATGTATCTTTTAACATGAATTATAAAATGGAGGTAGTAAAGAGGGGTGTGGCATACCCCAAGGCAGGCTTTAAGGGTGGGGTAGGTTAAAGTTCTAAAAAGAAAAGGTTTTCAGAATGCCCTGCCACTCTACCCACGAGATGTGGCGTGAATGCTAAACTGGTTCACATTGCTGAGAAGTACCAGGTTCATGGGAAGTGCTCAGGAAGGAATCCTGGCTCCGACTCTCTTTCTGCCACTAATTTTGATTCTGGGAAAGAAAACCACTCTTAGGGAGGCTCAGGCTAACCCTGAGCCATTGGTGAAGCCATAGGAGATCACTGGGCCCTCGCATGTCTATCTTGGTTCCTTAACAAGGTGACCGAATTCTGCTGCTCTCAGAAGAGCGGAGAGGGTACCACCCGCTGAAGCTCTGTCTCCATCAAATTGAATTTCCATGGAAGGGAGTACCTTTCCTCTAGCCTTATTTTATTTTATCATTTTCTTTGTTGAAAATATTTGATAACATTGGTGGGACATTCTGTATTTCACCCAATAAATATTTTATGAGACATTCAATAGCCTTGTAAAGAGACAGTAGTTATCACTCTATTCTGGAGTGTCTGAAGCAGCTCCCAAACCTGGGTCAGGCCGAGCCATCACAGCTCAGCACAGGCACTGTCCTCCTTAGCTCTTCCCCCAGTTGGGACAAATTGCTGCCTCGTCTCCAACACAAGCCAAAAGGAGAGGCTGTGTGCCTGTGCAGGTTCTGGAAGAGGCTGGCATTATGGAAGCTTGATTATTAACCATGAAAAAACAGGGCTTTGAATTTTCAGGCTGTTCCCACAGGCTCCTCCGATGGAATTCCGATAGAGCCTTCAGGATAGTGTTGCTATTTAATAGATGGGTGGATGAATACATAGATAGGATGATAATGTGGATCTATGTATAATTTATGAAGATGGAAATCTGCTGCAAGAGAGGTATATTTAGACCGTAGCAGAATCTTAAATGTTTTGAAGTGTATAGTAAATTAAACGATGGGACTTAAATATCTGGAAAATCAGCCAGTTTCTGTTATTTTGATAAGCTAGTTTATGGCGGTATTCCTCAAACCTAAGCACAAGTTATTTTGTATTGTAGGAAGTATTCGGGGGAAATACTGCAATAATTTCCATTTCTTCTTTTTCCCCTTGCCCTCATTTTCTGTGTCTTTCACTCCTTCCATTGATCTAACCTCCAAGGTTAATGTTTAAGAAGTGAAAGAGATTTTAAAAAAGAGAAACTCAATGTTATTAACCTCAATATTTAACAATGTGCCACTTAAGCAAAAGAGGAGTTACGGAATTTTTCGGAATCAATGCTTAAGGTATCCAGTTTCATTTCTAGTCTTAAGGGTGACCCTATTATAGTCTACTTCTTCCAAGGAATTTTCCCTGATTATTCTCAGCTAAGAGGGCCTATCAAAGTGCAGTGATTCCTTCCTCTCAAATCCTTATTATCACCTCCACACAGGTGATATCTATCATCTCCTATTTGGGGTGCCTGTCATTGGTGTTCATATCTTATTTCCCACTACAGTGTGAGCTTCTAGAGTCCAAACACATTCGAGTCCTCCCATAATGCTTTGCATATAGCAATGCCCCACCAAATATTTGTTGAATACATTTATGAATAATTTACAAGACAAATTGGTCCCAAAGGATACTCTAAGTCTTTCAGACAAATTATGCTATAAGTGGATTATAACTCATCTACCCAGATTTTGCCCTTTACACTCATTAATTCTTTATATTCATTATTCCTCATGTGTCAATTAATAGGGGGGATTAACTGAAGGCCCCTGAAAAATCTCTTGAATTAAAAAGAGTATCCAGGAATCTGGAATTTTGCCAGTATTTACTACCACAACACCTATTTATATGACACTGAAGCTATCCTGAAATCAGAAGCACTCCACTTAAAAATCAATCCAGGTGTTTGGCATTGGCATACTAAAATATAAAATAATTATTTAATATTCCTGACTTCATTTGTATAGTGATTAAGGCGCACAACTGGCTATTGTTTAATGCAAAATATCGTTTATGAATATCAGTACTGTCCAGTGGAAGTTTGATAGGTAAAATGATGCTGCCCTCCCCAACCCCCCACCAATATTTTCATGCCTTGATCCCTGGAACCTGTAAATATGTTATCGTATGTGGCAAAAGGGACTTTGCAGATGTGAACAAGTTAAGGATTTTGAGACAGGAGATTATCCTGGATTATCTAGCGGGGCCCAATGTCATCACAGGGTCCTTATAAGAAGGCGGTAGTACAATCAGAATGAGAGAAATGAAGCTAGAAGCAGAAACATGTGCATGTGTGTGTGTGTGAGAGAGAAAGAGTATGTTATCGTATGTGGCAAAAGGGACTTTGCAGATGTGAACAAGTTAAGGATTTTGAGACAGGAGATTATCCTGGATTATCTAGCGGGGCCCAATGTCATCACAGGGTCCTTATAAGAAGGCGGTAGTACAATCAGAATGAGAGAAATGAAGCTAGAAGCAGAAACATGTGCATGTGTGTGTGAGAGAGAGAGAAAGAGAGAGAGAGAGAGTGAGAGAGAGAGAGATTTGAAGATAGTGTGCTGCTGACTTCCAAGCAGAGGCCATTAACTAAGAAATGCAAGTGCCCCCAGAAGCTGGAAAAGGCAAGGAAACAGTCTCTCTTAGATCTCTGCTGACATCTTGATTTTAGGACTTCTGACCTCCAGAACTGTAAGATGGTAATTTTTGTTTGTTTGTTTTGAGCCACTGAGTTTGGTGATATGTTGTTACAGCAACAAGTGGAAACTAATATAGAAACAATGTGAGCCACATACATGAACTATACATGGCATTTTAAAATTTTAGTAGTCACATTAAATAAAGGAGGCAAAATAGAATAAAAATAATTCAATCTAAATAGGGAGGGAAGAAAAGGGAGAAAGCACAGAAAATTTCAGGGAAACTAGCACAAAATAATATGGTAGAATGCAAATTTAAGGACAACTACAATGACTCTACACAGTCTAAGCTTGCTAATGAAAAGATAGGTTAGATGACAAGAAATCCACCAGGAGTTTGCTTTTGAGGAACTCACCCAAAACACAGGGACACAGGACTATTGAAAAGAAGAAGATACTAAAGAATACATTTGTAAATTCTAACCAAAAAGGTCCTTTTGTGCTAAATTAATATTAGATAAAATAGTTTTTAAGGCAAAATACATTATCAGAGCTAAAAAATTACAACATAATGATAAAAGGCTCACTTCACTAGGAAGATGTAACATTTCTAACTTGTATATGCTTAGTAACAGCATTCAAATATGAAATTTATATACTTACTAGAGGCTCAGTGCATGAAATTTGTGCACTTGGGGGTGTCCCTCAGCCTGGCCTGCGCCATCTCGCAGTCTGGGAGCCCTCGGGGGATGTCTGGCTGATGGCTTAGGCCTGATTCCTGCAGAGAGCAGGCTTAAACCGGCAGTCAGACATCCCTCTCACAATCTGGGACTGCTGGCTCCTAACCACTCACCTGTCTGCCTGCCTGATCGCCCCTAACCACTCTGCCTGCTGGCCTGATTGCCCCCTAACTGCCCTCCCCTGCCGGCCTGATCACCCCCCTAACTGCCCTCCCCTGCCGTTCTGATTGCCCCCTAACTGCCCTCCCCTGCCGGCCTGATTGCCCCTAACCGCCTCTGCCTTGGCCCCCACCACCATAGCTTTGTCTGGAAGGATGTCCAGATGTCCGGTCTAATTAGCATATTACCCTTTTATTAGTATAGATAAGGAGAAATGGACAAATTCACAATTGTTGAAGGAGAGATCTGAATATATTAATCTGAGTAATTAGTAGAGGAAACATAAAAATTTGGCAAGGATATAGAAAATAATATAATAGGACACACACACAACAGACACACCCTCCAATTAAAAAAAATTTTTTTTTTTTTGCTGATTTTTAGAGAGAGGAATGGAGAGGGAGGAAGAGAGAGAAACATCAGTGTGAGAATATGAGAGTGAAACATCATGTTCCTGCATGCCCCCTGCCCAGAATCAAGCCAGCAACCCGAGCATGTGCCCTGACCGGGAATAGAACTGAAAACCTTTCGGCGCACAAGGCAATGCCCAACCAACTGAGCCCCACCAACCAGGGCTAACAAATATATTTTTTCCCTTAAACCAAAGGGAGTATTAAAAAGAAAACTGATTACAAAATCTTAAAAAATGAAGTCTAGCAATCCATTAGAAAGGTCATTGTGATAATTAAACACCAATAAAATTTACCTTATCAAATTTAGAAAGTAAAACCATATGATCATCTTAATAAAAGCAGAAGAAGCATTTGATAAAATTCAGTATCCATTCATGATAAAAATTCTCAGCGAACTAAGAATAGGAAGAAAATTCATTAAGCTAATAAAGGTACAATAAAAGGCCTCCATAGTATGTACATAATGGTAAAATGTTAGACTTATTCCTTTTAAAATTACCAATAAAACAAAAAATACCCCATCTCTGCTTTAAGATTGCACTGAGGCCCTAGTCTAATCCAGTGATTAGAATGAGATAAAAAATAAAATGTATATGAGTCACAAAGGAAGAAATAAAATTGTTCTTATTCTGAGGTGATATGAGTTTCTACATACAAAACCCAAGAGCATCTATACTAAAATTATTAGAGTTAATAAGAGAGTTCAGCAAGCTTACTGGATATTAGATCAATGTAACAAATTGCATTCCTTATTTGCCAGAAACAAATAGTGACAAAACACAAAAATATACAAAGAAGCACCATTTATAATCAATAGCAAAAATGGCTCCTAACAATAAATCTAATAAAAGATGTGTTGAAGTATGTGGTGAAAATTATAAAACTTTAATAATAAAATTAAAAATAACTACACAAACAAAAATATGACACATTTCTAATAAGTAGACTCAATATCATAAAGACATTAATACCCCTAAATTCAATGCAATTTCAATAAAAATCCCAAGAGGTTTTTCTATGAAACTTGATAAAATGATTTAAAAATTTTTGTGGGCAAGCTAAAGGTTAAGAATAGCCAAGACAATTTTGAAAAACAAGGTGAGGGAAATTGTCCACTTGTCCAATATAGCTCAAGGTTTATTGCCTAATATATCTCAAGGTATATGCCTCAAGGTTTATTATAAAGCTGTAGCAACTAAAATAATGTGGCACTGTTGTAGAGAAAGAAAATCTGACCAGTGGGAGAGGTTAAAAAAGTCCAGAAAGGTACCCACACATAGTATATAGAAACAATCCTATATAATAAAAGTGTAGTATGCAAATTGTTCCCTGGACTGGGAGTTTGTCTGGGAGTTGGACCAGGGGGCAGGGCCAGCAGGGAGTAGGGAGGGAGGCCCTGGCCAGCAGGTACTAGGGACCCTACCAGTGCACAAACTTCATGCACTGGGCCTCTAATAAATTATAAAGCTGCCATTTCTCTAAAGAAGAAAGTGGGACTGGGACTTCGTTAGCTATGTGGCAAAGGGAAAAAATCTCTACCTCACATTATTTAGGGAGATATAATTCTTAAATGCAAAAAAACAAAATTTTAGTCATTAGGAGAAACTATAGAGGTAGCAAATATCTTGTGTATAGAAAGGACTTCTTAAAGAAGATGAAAACCATAAACCATAATGGAAAAGATTGCCAAATCTGAGTACATTAAAATTTCTATGCATCAATCAACATCATAAGAACAAAGTACAGAAGCCACAGGTATGGAGAATACAGTAGCAGCATATTTAACTGACAAGAATTAATACTCAGAATATATAAAAGGGTCCATGTCAGTGGGGGAAAAAAAAAACAACATCTACATTAATAAAAGAGAAACATGGTAATTAGTGTACGACCGCTACCCTTCCCATTGGCTAATCAGCATATCCTTATGCAAATTAACTGTCAGCCAAGATGGCGGCCGGCAGCCATGCACTGAAGCGA
>NW_005356905.1:1679980-1705934 GCF_000412655.1 Myotis brandtii | reverse complement strand
TCCCCCCCCCAGTGCACAAATTTTTGTGCACCGGGCCTCTAGTATAAAATAAAAAAATAAAAAAAATTAAAGGAAAAATCTGGAATGAACAATAAGCAGATGAAAAATTTTCAAAGTCACTAGTAGTTTAGAAAATACCCACTGAAACTGTGATTGACAGCATTTCATATTTAGCACATGACCAAAGATCTAAAAGACTTAAAATACCAAGAACTGGAAAAATGTAGAACAACAGGGACCCACATAAAAGCTCAGGAAATTGTAAAATTGTAAACTTAGAAGCAACTTGGCAATATCTAGCAAAATTGCAGGTGCTAATGTCTTATGACCCAGCAATACAACATCTAGGTTATATAACCTAAAGAGACTCTCACATATGCTCATGGAGATATGGCATTCTGTGGTCCACTCCAGATTACCTCTCTGATACTATTTTCTACAGTTCTTCCCCCCACTCAATCTGCTTTAGCTGTTCTGGCCTTCTTATTTCCAGAACACACCAGCACATTCGTACCTCAGGGCCTTTGCACTTGCTGTTTTCTCTTCCTGAATCACTCTTACTCAAGGTATCTCCCTGGCTTCTTCTTCATTTCCTTCCAGCTTTTACTGGAATGTCAACTTCTCATTAATGTCTTCCTAGCTCCTCTATTCTCCATCCTCTTCCCCAACCTATTTTTTTCACCTGAGCATGTATCATTAACATAATATACTAGAGGACCGGTGCACAAAATTTGTGCATGAGGGCGGCTGTCCCTCAGCCCAGCCTGCACCCTCTCCAATCTGGGACCCCTCGGGGGATGTCTAACTGCTGGTTTAGGGATCTGGCCTACACCGGCAGGACATCCCTCCTCTCGTAATCCGGGACTGCTGGCTCCCAGCCGCTCACCTGCCTGCCTGCCTGATTGCCCCTAACCACTTCTGCCTGCCAGCCTGATCACCCCCTAACGACTCCCCTGCCAGCCTGATCACCCCCAACTGCCCTCCCCTGCCGGCCATCTTGTGGCGGTCATCTTGTGCCCACATGGGGGCGGCCATCTTGTACAAGGGTGTGATGGTCAATTTGCATATTACCTCTTTATTATATAGGATAGGCATACCTCATTTTATTGCATTTCTATTTATTGCACTTTGCTGTTTTTGTTTGTTTGTGTTTTTACAGTCAGAAGGTTTGTGACAATCCTGCATTGAGCAAGTCTATTGGGGCCATTTTTTCAACAGCATTTGCTCACTTTGTGTCTCTATGTCACATTTTGGTAATTCTCTCAATATTTCAAACTTTTCATTATTATTTGTTATGGTGATCTGTGATCAGTAATCTTTGGTGTTACTATTGTAATTGTTTTGTGGCACAACAAACTGCACCCATATAAGACAGTAAACTTAATTGATAAATGTTGCGTGTTCTTACTGCTCCACCAACAGGCTATTTCCCCATCTCACTCCCTCTCCTCGGGCCTCCCTTTTTTCTGAGAAACAACCATATTGAAATTAGGACAATTAATAACTCTACAATGACCTCTCAGTGTTCACATTAAAGGAAGAATAGCACATCTCTCATTTTAAATCAAAAGCTAGAATTGATTAAGCTTAGTGAGGAAGGCATGTTGAACGCTGAGGTAGGCAGAAAACTAGGCCTCCTGTGCCAAACAGCTAGTCAAGTTGTGAATGCAAAGGAAAAGCTCTCGACAGAAATTTAAAATACTACTCCAGTGAACACATGAACAATAAAAAAGAGAAACAGTCTTACTACTGATATGGAGAAAGTTTTTGTATTCTGGATAGAAGATCAAACCGGCCACAACATTCCCTTAAGCCAAAGACTAAGCCAGAGCAAGGCCCTAATGAGCTTCAATCCTAGGAAGGCTGAGAGAGGTGAGGAAGCTTCGGAGGAAAAGTTTAAGCTAGTGGAGGTTAGTTCATGAGGTTTAAGAAAAGGAGCTGTCTCCATAACATACAAGTACAAACGGAGTAACAAGAGCTGATGTAGAAGCTGCAGCACGTTATCCAGAAGATCTAGCTAAGAAAATTAATGAAGGTGGCTACACCAAACAACAGATTTTCAGTGTAGACAAAACAGCCTTCTATTGGAAGAAGATGCCATCAGGTCTTTCATGGCTAGAGAGGAGAAGTCAATGCCTGGTGTCAAAGCTCCAGAGGACAGGCTGACTTTCTAGTTAGAGGCTAACACAGCTGGTGGCTTTAAGTTGAAGCCAGTGCTCATTTACCATTCTGAAGATCCTAGGGCCCTTAAGAATTATTCTAAATCTACCCCGCCTATGCTCTATAAATGGAATAACAAAGCCTGGAAGACTGCACATCTGTTTACAGTATGGTTTACTGAATATTTTAGCTCACTATTGAGACCTATTATTCAGAAAAAAAGATTTCTTTCAAAATATTATTGACAATGCACCTGGTCACTCGAGAGCTCTGGTGGAGATGTGCAATGAGATTGATGTTTTCACATCTGCTAACACAACATGCATTCTACAGCCCATGAATTGAGGAGTAATTTCAAGTTCTTATTATTTAGTAAATACACCTTGTAAGGTTATAGCTGTCATAGATAGTGATTCCTCGAATGGATCTTGGCAAAGTCAATTGAAAACCTTCTGGAAAGAGTTCACCATTCTAATGCCATTAAAAATAGTCATGGGAATAGGTCAAAATATCAACATTTAACGGCTGTTTGGAAGAAGTTGATTCCACCCCTCATGGATGACTTTGAAGGGTTTAAGACTTCATTGGAGAAAATAACAGCTGATGTGGTGGGAATAGCAAGAGAATTAGTGTTAGAAGTGGAGCCTAAAGATGTGACTGAATTCTGCAATCTAATGATAAAACTTTAACAAATGAGGGGTTGCTTCCTATGGATGAGCAAAGAAAGTGGTTTCTTGAGATGGAATCCGCTCCCAGTGAAGATGCTGTGAGGATTGTGGAAATGACAACAAAGGATTCAGAATATCACATGAACTTAGTTGATAAAGAAGTGGCAGGGTTTGACTCCAATTTTAAAATAAGTTCTACTGTGGGTGAAATGCTACTAAATAGCATTTCATGTTACAGAGAAATAATTTGTGAAAGGAAAAGTCAATTGATGCAGCAAGTTTCATTGCTGTTTTATTTTAAGAAATTGCCATAGCCATCTCAGCCTTCATTCACCATTACCCTGATTAGTCAGTACCATCAACATCAAGACTAGACCCTTCACCAGTAAAAAGACTATGACCCACTGAAAGCTCAGAGGATGGTTAGCTTTTAAAAAAATAGTGTTTTAAAATTAAGGTATATAAGTTATTTTAGACATAATGCTATCCCATGCTTAATAGACTATAATGTAGTGCAAACATAAACTTTATATACATTGCTAAACCAAAAACTTCATGTCACTTGCTTTATTGCAATATTTACTCTTTTGCAGTGGTCTGGAACTAAACCTTAAATATCATATTTTGAAGGTATACCTGCATATTTTATATATTTACTTATTTATAGAATATAAATTCATAAAGTCAGAGTTTTGGTTTGTTTTTGTTCACTGTAGTTTTTGCAGTATCTAGAGCAATCATGGCGAACCTTTTGAGCTCGGCGTGTCAGCATTTTGAAAAACCCTAACTTAACTCTGGTGCCGTGTCACATGTAGAAATTTTTTGATATTTGCAACCATAGTAAAACAAAGACTTATATTTTTGATATTTATTTTATATATTTAAATGCCATTTAACAAAGAAAAATCAACCCAAAAAATAAGTTCGCGTGTCACCTCTGACACGCATGTCATAGGTTCGCCATCACTGATCTAGAGCAATACCTGGTCAATAGCTGCTCAATAAGTACTTGTTATATGAATAAATGTACATACAAATATTTATTACAGCATTGTTTGTAGTCCTTCCAACACCTTGTGAAATAGAGTAGGATAAGTAACACCCCCATTTGTGCAATGAGAGGAGAAGAGACACAGAGAGGTTATAAAGCTTGTCCAGAGTCCCAGGACCAATATCCAGCACAGTCTCAAGTGGAGAAGGCTGCTCGATCTGTGAGTAAAACAGATTCCACAGTCCAATATATTCTAGTAAGAAAAATATTAGAATGACAAATTGGTTTACTCCCTAAAACATTGTGTAACCTCTAAAAATGTATTCCTTTGGAGACGATTTTTCTATTTCTTTTATAAATAAGAATTACTTCAAGCAAAATAGAATGCAAAAGGCTCTCAGTCATGCTGTCCAGATGTATATATGGAAAGTGGTTATCCTACTGTGAATTTTACTGGTAAAAATTATACTAGTAAATGCTTATTATATGAAGCATGTGAGGAATGTTGAGAATATAAATGTTGTATATTATATGCACTTACTGTAACCATATACTATGGTAATCATTTCATCAAATGAGACTATCTATTCCACTTTGTCTGAAGCCTGAAATGAAGGAAAGAAAAAATACATTTTGAGGAGAATGCCATTGAGCTTTTCCTTATAAAATATAGAGGACTGGATACTCCATAAAAACACCTAATGGCTATTAGTGTCAACAGAGCTTATGAGCGCATATAAAGATGAAAAAATCCTCTTAGTGTAAAGACATGCAACAAACACAGTCGACCTGTATCCATAATTGTGGAGAAGAGAAGGGAGGAGAGAAAGACAAAATCAACATGTGGCTATAGTGATGGGAAATCGACAAATGGGCTGCTAGAGAGGGAGGGGACACACCAATGCCCCGGGCAGAAGTTCACAGTCAGGTGTTCATATCATATTATAAGTGTCTAAAGCTGTGTTCTTCAAGACAGGTGGAAAGTGGGTAGATGAGTTGAGAAATTCTAAAACTGTAAATAGTGCAACATTCTTGCTCTCAAGAGTTTGTGTTTGATTATGAGTATGTCACATGGACAAAATGACATGCCGTTTCACTAGCTGGCATTGATGAAAGTAAGCTAGTCGGTCCTTAGGATGTGGGAGTTATGTACCCTGAAGGATCTCTCACACATGCACTCATGGAGACATGAGAGTGTGACTGCCTACTCACAGGCTGAGCGCAGGGAGCTAGGTAGCTAGGTGACATGCTGACTGGCTGTCCACCAGGCTGGGGGGAGGGGGGGGGTCAATGCCTAATCATGATTTACCATTGGGGATCTCCAGCTTGAGATAATTTAAAAATTAACATAGCATGTTTGGAAAATTATTTGGAATTATGTATTAAAGCTAAATATATGTACATATATGACCCAGCCATTCGACTCCTAGATACACCTAAAAGGAAATTGTTATGTTCTCCAAAAGTCATGTATAAGAGTATTTGTGTCAGCACTATTCATAATAGTCCCAAAATGAAAGTTTTAAAAATGTCCATCAGAATGCAAATGTGTAGGAATTTTTGGTTAATGAAATACCATATAGAAACAAAAATGAACAAAGTACTGACACATGGAACAACATGGATTATCTTATTATAATGTTGGGTGAAAGAAGCCAAACATAACAAAGTATATGCTGTGCAGGTGAAATTAATCTACAGTGGTTCCTGTTGGTGGAGGCGGGAGGAACATAACGGGAATGGAGCAAGCTAAAGGCCTCTGGGCTGCTGATGGGGCTGTTTCTCAACGTGCACTTCACTCTGTGAAAAGTCGTCTATTGTACACTTAAGATTTATGCACTTGTTCATTATGTATTATTTTTCATTAAATTTGTATATTAAAAGGGCAACATATGGGAAAATATAGGTGAGTGCAGAATACAGAATTTGGCAAAGTGAATTCTGAGATGGGCTGATTAAGAATGATGGGTTGAAGAAGGCAAATTTTGAGATTCAGCTGAGAAATCTGGAGGGGAGAAGATGGGGCAGGCAGAGGACATACAGTGCTTTGTTGAAGAAGAAATCCAATAATGATATATAAAGAGAAGTATATAGGATGAGACATAATGAGGAAGGAATTTAGATTTTGATATGTACTGGGGAACTACTGTTTTTCCTTTCACAATTTTTAATTAAAAAATAATTACACAGATAGTATATAATGTAAGTATTTACATATTGGTAATATACGTATAATTATACACATGCTACCTACTTGTTGAAAATTTAAAAAACAGAGAAGCATAAAGACAAAAAATTACCTGTAACTCCATTCTCCTTATAGAACACTAGAGGCCTGGTGCACGAATTCGTGCAGGGGTGGGGTCCCTCTGGGTGGCCTGCAGGGATCGGGGCCGAAACCTGCAGTCCAACGCTGCCTGCAGCTCCTGTCTGCCGCTTCCACTCATCCCGGCCCCACTGCGTCTGCCACAGCTCACACCCAATCAGCCCCGATCAGGAGAGGCTTGCACCAGCGCCAGCCGTGAGTCCTGCATCTGGCACCCTCCCGAGGATGAGTGGCCTGCGGGATAGGGCTGAAACCAGCTCTCCGACATCCCCTGAGGGATCCTGGATTGTGAGAAGGCACAGGCCAGGCAGAGGGACTCCACCAGTGCATGACTGGGGCTGGGGAGGGACTGCGGGAGTGCTCCAGGGCGTGTCCATCCCATCTCACTCAGTCCCGATTGGCGGACCTTAGCAGCAAGCTAACCTACCAGTCCATCCTCTACATTTCTATATTGAAAAGTATGGAGATATAATTTGAGGATTAATATTAATCATATGGAAGTTTAATATGAAATAACTTGAAGTAATAGGTGGGTCAGAAGACCTTTAAGCTTTGCATACTCCCAACTCCAACTTGCTGCCAAGAAGCTGACATTATCTTAAGAAAGACTTCTACACGGTGCAGACCTGACCGGAAACTTAGCATATTAGGCTTTTATTATATAGGATTGTGGCATCCTCTACATTTCTATATTGAAAAGTATGGAGATATAATTTGAGGATTAATATTAGTCATATGGAAGTTTAATATGAAATAACTTGAAGTAATAGGTGGGTCAGAAGACCTTTAAGCTTTGCATACTCCCCAACTCCAACTTGGTGCCAAGAAGCTGACATTATCTTAAGAAAGGCTTCTGCACGGTGCAGACCTTTTTTCCTTTTTCCTCTCAACTAATTGAGTTATAATCTTTCTATTAAGACAAACATGTCCAAGGTCTCTAACCCAGTTACAAATCACATCCATCCCAAATAAAGGTATCCATAGGAAAGGCGAAGAATGTTCATCTCTTCCTGTGTATTTTATCAAATCTAGAATTTAGAACTTTAGAGGGTGGCTTGGGGAACAAAGGATCTTGACCATGGTCCGGCTATAATACCAAAGGATGGGTTGAGGCCACAGAATAAGATAGGATGAAAGACCACCAAGGAAAAAAGGTAAAAACCAAGTTCATTAATTTTTTCTCTCTTAGTATAATTTCCATACCTTCTTCCATGCTGTTGTGTTTGATGGGGTTGAAATTGGGAGCAAACTTGTGAAGTTACTGCAAGTAGGGAACTTACAAAATCTTCCTCAAAGTCCCTCCTGGGCATCAACTAAGGCAATACTTTCTTCTCATGACTTGGGGTACAACTTGACATTGTCAACAAAATTTCCTAATATCTGGACACTCTGTCTTTATCATCCCCACCCCCACCCCCCAGAAATCACAGCTCCAAAGAATCCTGGTAGCAGAGACAAATTTACTCCATCCTCAGTTGTTTCTGTACACAGCTATGCCAACCAGTGGGTTCCTGCCTTCCTCAAGAACAGCAGCTCTAAAGTTCTTGAATTTGGCTCTTTGGGAAAGATACTCACCTACACGGGAATCCAATTTAGCCATATCCTATACTTTCCTAAATTCAGTGAGCATTTTAGAAATACCATCCTCAGTAAAGATGGTGATTGTTTATTATTTAGATAGCAAATATTGATGAAAATAGAGAGGAAGTAAATAATCCAAGGACATGGTTGCTGCTTGTCCATGAACTGAAAATGGAAATTTTAGAGTTAAATCCAAGGTCATAAATCAGGAAGTACAAAGCCTGCTTAAGGAGCATTCAGAGATTAGAGGTAACATTCCAGGAAATGCAGGGAAAGCACATGTGTACCCTTGAGTGTTTAGTTCAAGGGCATCTGATGCTCAGATGGTTTGTTAGAAAAGGATTCCTGTGCCTTTCACAAATATAAAACTCTAGTTCACTCTGAGGAAACAATTATTGGGAAAGGTAAAACCACTGTGGGAGAGGGGAAAAGGACCTCCTATTCTCATATCAACTCCTATTGAGAATAATGGCAGAGTTCTATTGGTCCAGAGGGACTAATTTGTCCCCGTGTCTCACTGAACAGTTGCTGGGATTCCCTGGGTGGTTCAGAAAAGTATGCCTTAGGTCACCATCTACCTAAGACCATTAAAATGGATGTGTCCTTCATTTCACACAAACTCATGCCTAAAGTTTTACATTTACAAATAAAATATAGATTGCATCATGAAAGAATTCTTTACACAAGGATAAACTTCAAGATGTCCTTAAATAGCAAATTACCCTGGTGTGTTTTACAATATGATATCATGTACGGTAATTTGATCACAATTTTTCCAGGAGCACATCTTTGGGGTCAAGAATGGAATGCCTATATGATCATGATGGCCATTGATGTGGCTAAATGTCCCAGCACATGAGGTATTGGTGTCAGATGAATTATTGTAGTAGCTACTTCCTGACCACTGCAGGGTGTTTAAGAAAGAGACCAGCCTCATAGAAAGCTTTATATTCTAACTGCTGATCCAGGGGATGAAAACCCAGCAGTGAAGGAGCAAAGGACATTCTGCTTTGGCTTTATTAAATGAGGTACTATCCTGGTTAGCTTTTGTACTGACGAAGTAGTAGTTGTTCAGAGACACTCCCTCAATGGAATTCCTGCAAACATTTGATACTTTGGAGAAATTATCAAACATTTTGACTTAAAGTGAAAATCATGGAAATAATGGCGAGGGTCATGCAATTAGAATCAAATGGGACAATGCACAAGAGTGCGTTTATACAAAAGAGTACTGTACAAATATCAATAACTGTTATTATTCCACCCTCCCTGTATTAACCATAACAAAATACTTGATTCTGGTGTATAAAATGAACCAACATTGGATTGCTTCTGCATCCAAAAAAAAGGCAATGAAAATAAGTCTCCAACAAAAATTTTTCCAAAGTATCAAATTCAAACTTTTAAAAAAGGAAGTAAAAGTGGAAAGCATATATATTCATTAAATTCAAAGCTGATGAAATGGTATAAGCTTTGCAATCACGGCAGAGCTGTCCTGCATGAGCGGAGTCCCACTTCCATCTGTTCTGGAACATGCGATGAGCAATGAGCCCAATGAACTATCTTGCAAGTGCTTCAGGCCTCTCAGTATTGTGAGCACAGCTTATCAGCAGGAAAAATCATTAAGCAGCAGGAAAGAGAAACAAAAAGCATAATAAGTGAAAGGGGGCGGCTGGAGAGCTATGGGGAGAATGGCAGTGGCGGGAATTGACATGAAGAGGTGGTAAATTCTATGATGGGAATAAAACATGCAGTGATGGGTGAAGGAATCGTGGGGTAGGGTGTGGGGGGAAGGACTTCGTAAAGAGAAACTAGAATGAACTGTGATTCACTAGGGTAGAGAAGAATTATATTAACGATCAGAAAACAAAACCAACAAAAACCAGAGGGGGCGAAAATAAAGCCTGTGCCATTGGTGTAGTGATACCACAGTAATGAAACTTTCCATTTAATTTTCAAAACAATGGGCCAGAAAGCTACTTCTGTTGACATTTTAGGAATGGAATGCATGCTCATAAGCCATTAGGGTACCATTACCCAGCACAGTGCCACAGTAACTTCCTCCCCAGCTTGGAAGAAGAAATGTACCTTTTATGGTTCTTCCAACATGAGTGGTTAATCATTTGGCAAGATGTAGTTCTTATATTTACATTTTTCTAGGGTGTCATAATATTATTAATAAGTGAATATTACTAATAATGAGCCAAAAAGAGCTCATTGGTAATATCAACATGTTTTCTTTTGTTCTGTATTCTGATACCCAGAATCCCATGAGGACCATATTCAGAAATTGAAGAACTTCTTATTTGACCCTACATTATGAGACAAGTGAAATCACTGATTTATCAAGCAGGGACAATGTGTACTTTATTTCATATCCAGGCTATTAGATATGAACGGGCAGGAGATGAAGATGATTTACGCAATGGAATGATTCTCATTTTACTCATTTATCTACAATAATCAGTCATTTAGAAATGTTAAATTTTTCTTGTGTTGAAGCCAAATGTCCCTAAAGTTTGGCCACAAAGGTTCATCACCAGAACCATCATTTGCATGGCTCTCTGGCAAGCATGAAACATACTCTCATCTAAAAAAAAAAAATCAAAAGAGCTGATAACTCTGGGGAAGAATGGAGGGTGGGTATTGACTGGGAAGGACATGAGGGAACTCTCTGGAATGATGGTCATGCTGGAGAAAATGTAATCCTATAGAATAAAAGGCTAATATGCAAATAGACCGAACTGCAGAACAACCAAACAACTGGTCACTATGATGTGCGCTGACCACCAGGGGGCATGTGCAGAACATGGTAGGCGTCGGCAGCAGGTGGCAGAGCGCAGAACATGGTGGGCGTTGGTCACGGCGGGATGGTGGAGAAGGTGAGTGGGGGCACCAGACTAAGGCGGGGCGCCAGTTGCTGTCACCGGCGAGCCTCTGGTGGTTACTGAAAGTTCTTTGGTCCCACACGCCACGGTCCCGCCTGGTGCTTGCACCTGCTGCCAGCGCTGACCCGTTCACTCAGCACCATCAGTGGGTGCAAGCGGCGGCTGCAGGCCCCTATCGCCCCTTAGGGCTTCTCCACCTCTCTCTGCTCCTGAGTGGCAATCGGAGCCTGCAGCCATCTCTTGCACTTGCTGCCAGTGCTGTCCCTGCTCACACTTGCAGCCGACACCAGAGCCGCCACTCGTACCCGCTGCCAGCACCTGGCACTGGTCTCGAATGCTTGGCGCTGTCAGTGGGTGCAAGTGGCAGCTGCCGGCCTCAATCACCCGTGAGGGCTTCTCCACCTTCCCCTGTTCCTGAGGGGCAATCGGGGCAGCAGCCACTGCTCAAACCCACTGACGATGCCGGCCCCGCTTGCATGCGCTGCTGGCGCCAGCCCCAGTTGCTCCGCACAGTCAGCAGGTGAGAGTGGGGCTGGCACCGTCAGTGTGTGGGAGCAGCAGCAGGAGTGGAGCTGCTGGCAGACAGGGGACTGGGGACCACGGCAGGAGGGGCCAGGCGGGGGTGTGGAGGATGGGCCCCTGTGCCCACCGCAGCCTCACGGCCCCCAGTTCCTTTCAAGGTGCACGAATTCGTACACTGAGCCCCTAGTAGGAACTGTGGGCCACAAGGCTGTGGTGGGCACAGGGGCAGGTCTCGGCCCATCCCCCGCACCCCTGCCCAGCCCCTCCTGATGTGGCTCCCAGTGCCCTGTCTGCCAACAGCCCCGCTCCCACCACCACTCCCATGGTCCTGCTCACACCCACTAATGGCATGGAGCGATTGTGGCCTGCGCCAGCAGCGCATGCGAGTGGGGCCAGCGCTGTCAACGGGTGTGAGCAGCAGCTCTGGCACCAGCAGCAGGTGCAAGTGCCAGGAGGGACCGTGGTGCACAGGAGCAAAGAATTTTCAGTAACCACCAGAGGCTTGCCCCGATGACAGTGACCAGTGCCCTGTCTTGTTTTGGCGCCCCCACTCACCTGCTCCACCATCCTGCCGCAGCCGATGTCCGCCATGTTCCGCGCTCTGCCACCTGCTGCCGATGCCCATTATGTTCTGTGTGCGCCCCCTTATGGTCAGCGCACATCATAGTGACCAGTTGTTTGGTTGTTCCGCCGTTCGGTCTATTTGCATATTAGGGTTTTATATATATAGATATCTCAATAGAGGTTAAGGTTACACAGATGTATACATTTGTGAAAACTCAGCAGATTAAAAAGAAATTCAGTGGATAGACACTTAAGATTTCTACATTTTTATCATATGTAAGTTTTACATCAAAATCTATAAATAAATATTGAATTTTAGCTAATGATATATATGCTGAAGTGTTTAGGGAGAAATGTTTTGATGTCTGAATTTTGAAATACATAAAACAGTAGGTTTATTGGTGGCTAGAAGGATGCATATATAGATGGACAGATAGGTGACAAAGCAAGCACAGTAGTATATTAATGGGTTATGCAGTTGGTGAGTATATGAACGGTCACTCTAACATATTGTTTGTATATTTGAAAATTTCATAATAAATGTTGGGCTAAAAGAAGAAAAAATTCCTCTCTCCTTGAAAATGATTGTATGGAAGACAAATCCGTATTCGAACAGGAAAGAATTTTGAGCTGAGATCCAGGCCTTGCATGCAAATTGGAGACCCAGGCAGGGGTTCTCCATTCCAGCTGTTAGGTCTCCATCTCTTGGGAAGTTACTTTCAGTTCTGGGAGAGAAATTCCTTTTTAATAAATGTACCCAGCACTTGCTAGCCCAATCCATCTTGCCCACATCCCATTCTTTTGTCCGTTGGGGCCATTCTTTTATTCATTACTTTTGGGAATGGCATTCGGCTGAAAAGGCAGCATGAGAAGTATTGCTACTGTATTTATGGAAAATGCTTGGGCGCTGGATTTATAGATGATACTTAGTTGTAAAGGAAAGGTGTGGGGCAGTTTCTGTTCTTAATGGGATGGTAACAGGGCAGTGGAGGTGGATTAGAAAAGAAGACAGAAAAACCTAATAATCAAATTGCTAATAGAAAATGTTTTCTCCTATAGGCTATGTTGGCATTGTTGCACTTGGGAAGTTGGGAAGCTTGAAAAGTGAGCTCTAAGGGGCTACTGATGGGACCCCTATGTGAGAAAAGGGGCCACTTCCAGATATTTAACCACTGGGCTCCTTCTCTTTCTCATGTCCTCAGTTGGTAAGTCCCCCTCTAGTACCTTTCCTCAAACTTCAAGAATTTACTATATTTTTGCCTCTCTTATCCTCAGAATGCTTTACTCCCAAGCTGAGATGCCAAGTTAGATGTAGGTCCCCAAATTCTCTTTCTTATTTTTCCTACACACAAGAAGAAGCAGGATTTCCTTTTAAGGGTGTGTTCTTATTTATTACCAGTAAAGCAGATTAATAAGTAACAGACATGGAGAAGCTATAAAGGTTTGAGAAGTCCCACAACTTCTCAAGGTTAAAGTTAAATTTTTTAATTTTATTTTAGAGAGAGAGAAACATTGATCGGTTTTCTCCTGTATGTACTCCAACCAGGGATGGAACCCATAACCTGGGTATGTACCCTGACCTGGAATTGAACTGGAGACCTTTTGTTGTACAGGACAATGCTCAACCAACTAAGCCACTTTTACCAGGGCTGAAAGTAAAAGTTCTTGGTGTCTATTTTCTGTTTTCTTTTCTAGCTGGTATTAAGAAACCATGGAGAACTGCCTTCAACGTTTATTCTTGAAATTGTTCCTCAAAACTCCTTGTTGCTTTTGATGCTGGTCCTTTCCAGACCCCTGATATCTGGTTTCACAGGCTCTTCCTTACATGAACATCTGAGGTGAAGGTGCAGAGCGAGTATATAAGGCATATTTCATTTTGGTTCACACTGTTCTCAAATAGGTGGTTACATCTTGGGGATCCCTGGCCAGCCACTCTCTTCATGTCCAACCTTGGAACTACCTCCTTAAACCTTTACTCACTTGGAAAACTTGTCTGCACAAAATCTGTGGATTGATAGCTCGTAGATCATGCAGCAAAGACTCAAACCAATTAAAAACCTACACTCTTTCCACTAAACTGCTGTTACTGAACTAAAGGGGTTTGTTTACCTGTGTACATCAAAGCCCAATTAAACACAAACATAAATTTGCAGACAAGAAAGTAAAGGTATATTAATTAAGAAAATAGTGCCACACCCAGAGCCACAGATGAAGATGACTGGACCTTCACCTCTACTTTATTTCCTGAAAATAACAGTTGTCAGATACATAAATATGTCTATGTAAATAGAACCTCAGAAGTAAACACATGCAGAGAGAAAAAAGATGTGGATTGGATTTGCCTTATTTTTACTAGATGATGTTAATATGGCTTTGGAAAAGGCTAGTTTATATCTCTCTTGTAGGGGAAAGACTATGTATTGTGATTTTTTTTTTCTTAACTCTTGGGAGCATATTATTGCAGTTCATAACATGGGGAATATTTTAAAAGATCCAGTTCCAGCTTTAATTGCATGTGAATTTAGATTCTTAAATAACTACTATCCCAGTGTAAAAAGCAAAGAACCAGTGACCATTCTATTCTTGCTTAGTCCTCCTAAGGATTAAACAAGGCCCACAAACAGAATCATTCCTTGGAGGAATGAGAAGACATAGTATGAGTCAACATCAGAGACTTTCTAGAGTAATTCTTACTTACAAATAATGTATTCTCTTTGAAAATTACGAAATGTGCATAAAACATGATTTAACTTTTATGCCCTTATAAGGATGCTTATGTAAGTAACAGTCAAAAACATTTTTAAAGGAAGTTCTTTGCCATAACACATGTCCTAGATCTTGGTTTTGGGAACACCGTCACCATAGAGATAGAAACATGTGGCCCAGATTACAACATGTTCTTGGTTTCCCAATTTGAATGACAAGAATTATGTTTATTTCATGTCATAATGATGGCTATGAATTTTAGGTCAACTCATATTCCTTCAGTAGAAATGAAAGTCTTATTCAAAACACCAAACCTGACTCTCATTTAATGTACATATATGCATGTACACACACACACACACACACACACACACACACACACACAATTTGCTCAGCAAGAAAGAGCTGTTAGATTGGTTATAAATTACAGTATAATTTGTGCTAAGTGACATTTAGCTTTGCAGAGTGTCCAGTTCCCACACACTGTGACCATAAGAAACCAAGGGTAGTTTTAAGAAGGATATGCTTCCAGCTCTGGACCCTGGATAACAAAAGCCAAAAGGAAAAAGAACATGCATCAAGTGCCAAACAGCCTAAGCCTAATGACCGCAAAGACCATTAGGAAATGGGCAAACAAAATTAACTCTCAGTGGGAGTTTCAGGCTCCCTGAGCACATGTCCTCGGCTTCATTAGCCTCCCCCTACAGCCAGGGCCACAGTCCCTATCAATATTGGATATTCTTTGCATCTTTCGTAGCCAGAGAGGGCAATTAACTCTACCCATGGACCTAGGGAGCTAGACAGAAAAATGGCGACACAGTACTATTCTGAATCCACCTATCTGAGCTTTTGACTTAAAAGAAAGAAGAGGTCAGGAAGAACCAAGTATGTAGGAAAGATTAAGTGCCCCCTTTTTAAAAAAAAGTAATGTTTGTATAAGTGTGTCTATATGTGCGTGTGTAATGATGGTAACTATTGGTTTTACTTTAATTCTCCTTTTCCTTAACACTTTTATTTATCCATATCAAACAGGGTCCCTTCTTCTCTTTCTCCCTCTCCTGGGATTGCACATGCATTTTGATTCAACAAAGAAACTGGAGGAGGGAGAATATAGGGGGGGAGTGGGCCTAGTATTTGTATCGACAATTGGAGCAATAAGTGGAGATGCCCTAGTTATGAGGGTGTTAGAGCAAGCATGTCAAACTCGCAACCCGCAGGCCACATGCCTCGTTTATTTGGCCTGTGTTAGCCTATGAGTTTGACATGCTTGTGTTAGAGGAAGTGAAAGAGCAAGCAGGGAAAGGTAAGGCAGTCAGGGATGAGCAGCTGCAGACGCCACTATCTCTCCCAGGCGGGAGAGACAAAGGAAGGAAGTGGTGCATCAAAGCCTGGAGTAAGGGCCACCAGGTGAAGCTAGAGCCACAGTGGATCTGCCCAGAGGAGGCGGGAGCCATGGGGAAGAAGCAGCTGCTGCTAGAGTAGCCAGCAGAGCACGGTGAGCGGAGGAGACACACCCTGGCCTCCCACTTTCTTTTGCATCCTGTCTCCTTCCAGTATCGTCCATTGGCTAGCGCTACATTGCATAGGAGCCTCTTTAACATGATTTCTCAGGGTCAGCATTCCTGCAATACAGGGCAGGCGGCAGGAAGGTAGGGAATGTATTTAAGGATGAAGAGACAATGAAGGTTCAAAAGCTCACCTGATTTCTTTTCTCATCCACCTCTCACTCGAAGCCCATGGTTGTGTAAAGAAAGGCTCTTCCCTGCACAGCTATGTTGGGGGAGAGAGGCACAACATGTAAAATGCCGTGGCTAACTCTCTCCTATGGTTTTATGACATCCAGTTTTCATCAGAACAGCTCAATTAGGATACAGTAGGCTCTTATGAATTCTAAGGAAGTGAAGTGCTTTAAAAATATAAGTACTACTACATGTTTAAAAGCAAGAGGAAAGTTTAAATAAAACATTAAGTTAAAGATTTTATTATTAAAGTAAGTTCTATTCATAAAAATTTCTATTTTCTTTCCCTAGGAAGAATAACTCAACAAAGACCATCCATTGAAAATATCAGTAAAAGTCACACCTGGAACATCTAGACAACCATCAGTTCAAGAGTTATCTCATTCCTGGGTCTGTTCTCAACCTCTGTGTGGGAGATGGAAATCAGAATGGTAATCCTCTTCTCTCATCCCTCATAAAATAAAAGGGTCAGTTCCCTTTTTTTCATGTCTTTTTACCTTCTCCATTTGAACGGGTGAATACTAATTTATAAATACTAGTTATTTTCAATGTGAGAAAGACACATTAGTCACCTCCCGTGTGCTCCCCAGGTGGAATAGAACCTGTAGTCCTTCAGTCTGTGGGCTGATGCTCTAACCACTGAGCAACCAGCTAGGGCTATAAATACTAGTTTTATTTGCTCACATCAACCTAGTTGTGTTCATAAAATTCAGATAAACACATATACAAATAATTTCCATGTGTCCAAAATTATTTGTAATTAGAAATGTTGGTTTATGAGAAAGGAAAATTATTTTCCTTGCCCACACCTAATAGGTCTTGTCAGCCACACACTCTTCCAGTTTTCTAATTTGTAATGTGATATGATGGCACTTTTTGACAGTAACTAAAATGATCTATGGCCATAGAGATATAGTCTCATGGTTATAAGAAAGATTTATGATTCTGGTTATGAAGGATATTTTACTCCTCAGCAACATTACAGGCATGGCTGAGAGCCCAACAAAATCGAAATAACTGTAGAGAACGAGTAAGCTTGTCAGGTAATAAAGGAAGTTCTTCAAATCAATGGTAAGGTTACATAAGGGGCTGGGGTTTGATTACAGGTATAATTGCAATGCTATTTTATAATTTTAACTCAAAGATTTCTAGACCTGCATCTGCTTATATTTAGGCAAATAATTTTCCTTTACAAAATAACTGAAAAACAAGAAGGGATTAAGTACTTTTAAAACACAAATCACATAATTCTATGCCCTAGCATTTGTTTTCAGTGACATGTTGACTCTATGTAAAGAATGTTCCAGAAATTGCCTCTATTCAGCCCTAGTTATTTTTCAGAATGGTCTTTTAAAATTGAATGGACTGCAATTAAACATGGAAGTAATGCCACATTAGATTCAGGCTTGGAAACTAAAACTACCCCCTTTTGTTTATTCAATCATTACCAGGGAGTGATGATTAAGAAACTCAAGGTCGGCTGAGTTATTCCATGGTCATTGTCCAAAAATGAAGGATTCTAATTAAAATGCAATGTCGTAGCCTAAAAGATTATCCATACCTGTGAAATTACTATACCAGAAGCAAGTATAAATTAGGTAATTTGACTTTTCTCCTTTTGTAAGTATCACAAAATGTCTAGTCAATAGCTAATTTTGTAAATAATGTAATGCCATATTATAATATTATCAACTGGGGATAACTTGCCTCCAATCTGAATTCTGGCACCCTTAATGTGGTTTCATGTACCAACATAATGCACATCAAATTGACCCCATGATTACTTTTTAGTCAATTTTATTCAAATGTTTTAAACCTTTTCCTTTTAATGGAAAATAATTAGAAAACTGCGAACATCATTTTAATAGCAACATAATGACAAAATATCAATGGTGGTAAAAATTTAACAAATGCCATATTTTAAAAACATACGAGCTTTAAATACTCCCAGTGAGCAACCTATAAGTTTTTAAATGAAACTATTCTACAGTTCATTATTATTTTAAAAATTAGTAGTGGAAGAACAATTTTTACAGATATTGATTCTACTGGAAGAATTCTGTTTTTCTTCATAACAGTCTTCCAATACTGATCCTCCCCTTCCCCACCCTCCCACCCCTAAACTAAAGCTGGTGATATAAGGCAGGAAAAGAACCCTAGTTTATACAAACAAAAACAAAATTGCTATAACAGCAGGCTCTTTGAGATGATTTGATTGAAATAGTAGTTCAAATAAGAGTTAGTGTGGTACACAGTATCATATTCCATTGTAAATTCTGGCATACTCTTTTGAAGATGAACCTTGTCAAGGCAGGATTCTGTAAGGGAATTACTTTCCCCATGTCATTCACTCTGGGCACCTGAATTCAGATGCTGATGGAATAGCAGGGGTCCTTAAACATTTTTGGGTTATGGATTCTTCAAGAAACAGATAAAGCTTTAAACCTTCTCCCCAGAAAAATGCTTAGTCACACATCCACACAAAATGTGGTGTAAAATTACTCAGTGGTCACTACTAAAAGGGTTCTGCAGACTTCATGTCAACAATCCCTGAGTATTAGATAACTTGGAGTGGTTCTTTAACTTGAGATATTTGTGAACATAAAAAGATCTCATTGAGAAGAAAATAATAATTTATGAAATAAAAGAATATAAAGTTAGCTCCCAATACTCAATAATTATTTACAACTAGAAGCACAGTGCATGAAATTCATGCACTCAGTGGGGGGGCCCTCAGCCCAGCCTAGAGCCTTGGCTGGGAGCCCTGTGATTGATTGCCCCACAGAGGGAGGTCCCACCCACCAGCCACAGCCTGCCAGTCTGTGGCCTGGGCTTCCCTCTTTGGGGCAATCAATTGCAGAGCTCCCCGATTGATCGCCTCACAGAGGGTGGCCTGGGCCTCCCTCTGCGGGGCGATTGCAGAGGCCTCCCAACTTATCACCCCGCTGGCTGGTGGCCTGGGCCTCCCTCTGTGGGGCAATCATGGGGCGATGGCGGGGCCCTCCGACCAATCACATTGCACCCACCTTGGCTGGCCTGGCACCAGTGCGTGTCATAGAGTGGTCGTCCGGACAGTTGTTCTGCTGTTTGGCTGTTTGGTAGATTTGCATATTATGCTTTTATTATTATAGATAAGTAGAAATATTATATAATGAGGTGATATTAATTTCTAATGATTTACTGCTCTGGTCCAGATTTCTTCTTTTTAAATACAAAAGTTTGGCTTAACTTTTGGTGTGGGCCACATGCCAGTCTTGTTACATGTCAGGGTGTCATTTCCTTGTGCCACAGTTTTTCTTGGAATAGTTAACTAAGTCTGCCTCTACAAGTGTGATTATTTTCAGTACATTCTAAGTACAGAATTGGGCTTAATTGATTATGCTGAAATTTTGCTGCCTAATAATATGGTCAATCAAGTCCTCTGTTTCTTGTGTTTGTTTGTTTTTTTCTTTCTATTTTTTTTTTTTTGTCAAGTCATGGCTTTTCACTTGGTATGGGATCTACCTCACTACTTTGGGCCCTTACATCACCCACCACCTGCCTCCATGGTTAGGTGTTTTCCTAGCGGGTCCCAAGCTGAAACAGACTCGCACAATGAAAAGAGGATGTGTTCTATTATATGTTCCTCATTGTAATAGCTACTTCACTGCTAAAACAATATGGCATTTTCAGTGTGAGACAGTCAGAAAACCTTGTGCTGTGTGAGAGCGGAAACCCTCTCTACCCTGTGCACTACTACATCATGATTCTTAGAGGAATGCTTGTCGCAGATTCATGACCAGATTGATGTGGGCTAACGTTATAAAAAATAAAGTCATTTAAACAAACTGGGTCAAAATTTAAAGAAAGGCTAACATTTGGTTCTTTAAAACGTATCAAAATATGAGTTTTAGCTTGTGGTTCAGTTAAGCTTGATACGATCTTAAGGTTTAAAAATTTCTTCATTGAAATATATTGCCAATTAAAAAGAAGAAGGAAAAACAGACAATAGAAAAATATATTCAGAGGATTTCTTTATCTTTCAGAGGTCAGAAAAGACTTAGAGATGAATTAGGAAGATGGGGGATTTTAGAAGAGAACCAGAAATGTCTAAAAGATCAAATGGAAAGTCTAGTATTGAAAGCCAGAAAAATAAAATTAGGAATTCATAGATGGATTTCATAACAGATAAGAAAATAATCTTAAGGTGCTAGAGAAATGAGTCGTATTAACTTCAAAGGAACAACAGTAACAATCACAGCAAAGTTTTCAATGGGAACAATAGAAGCCAGATCACTGGAATATCTTCAAACACCGGGAGGGAAAATGGCCTATCCAGAACTCTATGCAAGCAAAAGTAACCTGCCCAAATGGAGGCAAAATACTTTTTTTTTTTTTGGATAAAAGTAATATAAAATAGATAAAAAACCAAAACTAGATGAATCAGTTATAGGAAAATCTGCACTAACAGAAACACTAATGGGATTTGTTTAGGCCGAAGAAAAATGGTCCCTGATGGCAGCGTGGATATATAGTATAACTGATCACTTTAACAGAATAATTGAGAAAATCATAGGATTATATCAATAGATAGAGGAAAAACAGTTGTTAAATTCAACATCCATTCGTGATTTAAAAAATCTTAGAAAACTAGGAGTAAGAGAGACTCCTTTCACCTAAGAAGGGGGACCTACATAAACACACAGGGAGCATCATATAAAATGGTAAAATATAAATCTCATGCTCTTCCTCCCTTTCCTTCCCCTAGGACCTGGGCCCAGAAAGTATGCCCGCCATGACCACTTCTATTCAAAATTTCACTGGGGGTAGGATGAAGAAAAAAGAAAGAAACTGTGTAAGACTTGGAAAGAAAGGAATAAACTGTTATTATTCATAGATGATATGGTTGTACATGTAGAAAATACATATGATTCAGATTAACCACTAGAATTAAAAGGTAATTTTATCAAGGTTGTCATGTATGTCTCTATATAAGCAACAAACATAAGATGAAACAAAGGTAACTTTTATAGTAGCATCACAAAATTAAAATACCTATGAATAAATATTATAAAAAACATAAAATAGTTTTGAGAAAAAATAAAAAGACCAAAGGAAATAGAGGGGCATATTCAGTTCATGGATTGGAAGTTTTAATATTGTAAAGATGTTAATCATTCCAAACTGATATACAAATATAGAGTAATTTCAGTATCCTAACATCTACACATGTATGGTCATTTATGACAAAGGAGGCACTACACAGCAGCATGCAAAAGACAATCTTTTCAAGAGCTAGTATTGGGCCAATTGAATATCCATATGGGAAAAAAATACTCCTTGATCATCCACAAATAACAATTCCAGGTAGATTACAGGTTTAAATGTGAAAGTATAATAAATAAAGAATGTGACATAGGAGAATATCATTATGATCTTAGAGAGGCAAAGATTTCTTTAAAGGACACAAAAGACACTATATATGAAAGAAACGTTGACCACATTAAAATTAAGAACTTTTAATCAAAGGCACATTTAAGAAGTGATGTCACTTATATGTAGAATCTAATGAATACAATAAACTGATGAATAAAATAGAACCAGAGGTATGAAAACATGGAACAGACCGATGAATTTCAAGGGGAAGGCAGGGGAGGGAGGAGATTAACCAAGAACTTATATGCATACTACAGGCCCGGTGCACGAAATTCTTGCACGATGGAGTCCCTAGGCCTGGCTGGTGATCAGGCTTATTGGGGCTATCTCACCCATTCCTGATTGGGGCCTGGGGGCCTGCTGGCTGCCGGACAGAAGGAGGGAGAGGGGGAGGGACCGCGGGAAGTTAGCTGGCCGTGGGAGGTTGGCTGTGGGAGCTCATTGACCACCAGGGGGCAGGTCCTGCATTGAGTGCCTTCCCCCTGGTGGTCAGTGTGCCTAATAGCGACTGGTCAACTGGTCATTCCGTTTATTCGGTTGTAATGGTCGCTTAGGCTTTTATATATATAGATATGAATTGCTCATGAATACAGACAATAGGATGGTGAAGGCCTGGGGTGGGAACTGGGTGGTGGGGAGCAAGGGGGAGAAAGGGAGGTCATCTGCAACAATCTTAACAATAAAGATAATAAAAAAGTTAAAAGAATCTGTAATGGGAGAAGGTATTGCAATACATATTATTAACAAAGGACACATCCTATATAATAAAAGCCCAGCAACCGAATGGCAGAATGACCAGAACAACTGGTGGACCAGTTGCTATGATGTGCACTGACCACCAGGGGGAAGATGCTCAATGCAGGAGCTGCCCCCTGGTGGTCAGTGCACTCCCACAGTGGGAGTGCTGCTCGGCTGCTCAGGATGAGCGGCTGCTCCCACTGTGGGAGCAGCTGCTTAGAGGGCAGGTCCACAGCTGCTCAGCTGACTGGGATGAGTGGTGCTCCCACTGTGGGCCAATCCCCACAGGCCACATCTCCCACCAGTGCAGGAGCAGCAAGCTGAGCAGTAAGGAGTGAGCGGGCAGCGGTAAGGAGCCAGGGATCCTGGACATCTCCTGAGGGGTCCCGAACTGTGAGAGGGTGCAGGCCAGGCTGAGCAATCCCCGCACCCCCCTCCACCAAATGCATGAATTTCATGTACCATGCCTCTAATGTAGAATATATAATGAATTCCCACATGTAAGATAAAAGGAAATTTAACTTTACAAATTGGCAATAATTCAAATTGACAGTAAATATATATCTAATAAAGAAGGAATATGCTAATTGACCCTCACACCATCGAAAAGATGGCAGCGCCCACAGCCAATAAGGAGGGAATATGCTAATTGACTGTCCCGCCCTCAAAGATGGAGGTGCCCATAGCCAATAAGGAGGGAATATGCTAATTGACTGCCACGCCCTCAAAGATGGCTGCGCCCACAGCCAATAAGAAGGGAATATGCTAATTGACTGCCACGCCCTCAAATATGGTGGCGCTCACAGCCACAAGATGGCCAGTAGGGGAGGGCATTTGGGGGCTATCCCCTCAGGGATCGGGCCTAAACCAGCATTCGGACATCCCCTGAGGGGTCCCAGATTGGAGAGTGTTCAGGCTGGGCGGAGGGACACCCCTCCCCCAGTGCATGAATTTCATGCACCGGGCCTCTAGTATGAAATGATGCTCAAATACACTATCAGGAAATATAAATCAATGAGCTACACTATATCCCTACCACACCATGTTGAGTAACAGATTCATACTCTGATGGTGAAGCTGTAAGTTGATACAACCCACATTGGAAAACTATTTGGCATTATCTACTAAAGTTGAACTTATATATCCTATCTACTCCTAGGTATATGTCCAATAGGTATAAGAATGCTCTTGAAGTATCTATAATAATAAAAGGTAATATGATAATTAGATTGAACATCCTTCTGGATGTCATTCCAGATGTCCTTCCAGATGAAGCTGGGGCCAGAGGGAAGTCCAGGTCCCGGGTGCCTGCAGGCGGCCAGAGGGAAGCAAGCCCAGGTCCTGGGTGCCTGCAGGTGGCCGGAGAGAACCAAGCCCGGGTCCTGGGTGCCAGAGGGAAGCTGGTGCCGGCAGCTGGGGGAAGAAAGGCCTACTCATGCACGATTTTCGTGTATCGGGCCGCTAGTCCTATATAATAAAAGGCTAATATGAAAATTGACTGAATGGCAGAACGACCAGTCGCTATGATGCTCACTGACAACCAGGGGGCAGACGCTCAATGCAGGAGCTGCCCCGTGGTGGTCAGTGCACTCCCACAGGGGGGGCGCCACTTAGCCAGAAGCCAGGCTTACAGCTGGTGAGTGCAGCTGCCATGGCGGGAGCCTCTCCCAACTCTGCAGCAATGCTATCGAGCGGCGGCAGCAGTAGCAGCAGGCTGAGATGAGCACAAGTGGCATGGCACCCAGCCCCGATTCAGGCTTCTCCCTGACTGCCTGCTGTTTGGCGCACTGCTACATCCCCCAAGAGGTCCCAGACTACGAGAGGGATGTCTGACTGCTGGCTTAGGCCTGATTCCGGTGATGTTCTCTGTAGAAGGCAGTCAGTCTGGAAAACTCAGTGACTAGGGAAGCACAGGGAACTCAGGATGAGCCTGCCTCTGTGCTTGACTCACCCACTCAATGGTGTTCGCAGGACAGACCGTGGTGGCCCAGCCCGTGCATGTGCAGCAGCTGCTGAAGCTCAAGCAGCAGGCCATGCAACAGCAGAAGGCCATCCAGTCACAAGCCAGCAGTCAGACATCTCCTGAGGGGTCCCGACTGCAAGAGGGCACAGGCTGGGCTGAGGGACTCCCCCACCCCCAGTGCAAGAATTTTGTGCACCAGGCCTCTAGTTATTCATAATATGCTAACACTGTAAGAGCTCATATACCTTTAAACATTGGAATAGATAAATAATGGCATATTCATTATTTTTTTAAAAAAATAACATAAGTATTCTGCTTTTACAAAAATGAAAAATAGTGTGGCATAGTCACTCAATGGAACCTACACAGCAGTGAAAATAAAAAAAAAATATTGCATGGAGGAATCTCATAAACATAATGAGGAGTGAAAGCGTTCAGATACACACACACACACACATACACACACACAAAATGCATGATGGTAGTTATTAGTCTGTTGTGATGGAAGTCAGACTAGTGGATACTTTAGGGATGAGGGTGTGGTAATAATGGTTGAGGTAGTGTTCTATTTCTAGATTTAATTGATAGTTGTATGTTTGTGTTCATTTTATTCATATTATTTTATACACAAAAAACATATGGAAATCATAAATCACAAGTGAATAACTTTATATATATATATATATTCACATACATTTCAAAGCAATATATATGTATATTGCTCTGAACTCATTTTTTTCAAAGCCGTCCTTTTATTATTTTTTAAAATTTTATCTTTATTGTTGAAAGTATTACAGATGTCCTCTTTTCTCCCCCATTGATGCCTTCTAGCCCACACCCATCCCCATCGAGGCCTTCACCACTACTTTTGTCTGTGTCTATGGGTTATGCAGATAAGTTCTTTGAATCCTAGTTCCTAGTGCTAAAAAAAAAATAAATCATTTAAATACATTCAAACCAACAGAATTTGGAAATGGTCCCAAAATACCTGGGTTAGTTGCTTTTATTAATTTTGTTGTGGAAACAACTACATCTGTAAACTGCATTATTTATGTTAATTTCTTTATTTTCATCTCAGTACTGAGAGTCCCAAGGATCACTCAGTGGGAGGCGAAACTTCGTTTTCTCAATGACAGGAATCATAGCTCAGTGGCATTGCTCAAATGGCAGGTTCAGAAATTCTTTTGTGGGAAAATATAACTTATCCTTAAGCACTGCATCACGGCTCATGCTGAATGGACCTGTGGGTGGCATGATTCCTGTTATCACCAACTAAGTTCCTGGATTCCTTTCAATAGACGGCCCACTATCACCTGGAGCAAACTAAATAGCACTTTGAAAGGCTGGATACAGGCCCTTGGGATATCGCCCAACAGAGGATTTCTGTATTTCCTTGCTGAGCATAGAGCTTCAATTCACTATCACAACGTTAACAGAACACTGATGCACTTTGTTTCCAGGTATAAGAGAAAATAGGAGGAAAGGAGAATTAATGGAGAAGAGAAATGAAACCTCAAATATTCCACCCCTAGAACCAAAGGTTCCCAGAGCCACTTTAATGCTGTAGTGTGATAAAGCTCTGAACTTCATCCATAAATCATAGCTGGGCAAAGCTTTGGCCTGGAAATATGTGTGCTCTACATATTTCAAAGCAATATTATAGCCTCTTTTAACTTTATTATTCCTGAAATTC
>NW_005356905.1:1676828-1679924 GCF_000412655.1 Myotis brandtii | reverse complement strand
ATAAACCCTGAGTTGATCAGTTTTGGTAAAAGAGAACATTTTTCCTCATAGAAGTCAAGCTGCATGAAACATTTTAACATTTGAAGAGGTTTTGATTCTACTTTACTTTGAAGACATTTGTGATCCAAAATTAATTAAAATTGCCTGCAAAGCAGGAACGCCAACTTGTCTCAGTTAGTTTGGTTCAATTAAGGAATAGCACTTACCCACCCACTTCCTCTTCACCTCATCTCTACCACCAGTTTTCCAGGTTGCAATTTGATCTGGAGAAACATCCATAAATCTATCAGTCACAGGGGAAATATGTCATCTTTTCATAGGATTTGCTACTGTGGATCTATGAAAGCCAATTTAAGTAACTTCTCTCTGGGAGGTAATCAGACAAGAAAAAGTGAAGAACTAGTTATAACTCCCCCACTTTTAATGCATTCCAAGATCCAACTGCACATCCTCTATAAAAAGCTCCTTTAAAAAAACAAAACACAAAACCCAAGAAACAGTTTCAGAACGTTTATGCCCCTGTAGCCATCTGCTCCAACTTCCCGGGTATCATTTCAGTTTATGATCTCAAAACGCATACTGCCCGTTTTCTGAATGGGCTTGCTGATACTCTTAGCTGTCAGTTTCATCTAACTCCCAAGTCCTCTGTGTTTGTGATTCACAAGGGCAACCGATGTACCCATCATTTCCAACTGCATCAGCACTTCGATCCTTAGGTTTAACCTTCTGTCAAGTGTCTTTATTACTCAGCTCCTCAAGAATATGGCTGAGGCGTGGGTATGCTGGTTCATCTGTAGCCTGTTACACTAATGAGTTTCCAGGCAGTATTTTATCAAAGCGATGTGTCAGAGCCTTTCTGTTATTGCTTCTTGTTTTGATGGGTTAGTGTTCGTTATTAAAGGAGAACACACATTTTTTCCCTCTCCTTGACAGGCAAGTTGAGGGCTCCCAGTAATAGGTGCCAGAAAAGGAACATCTGGTGTACACTTAACGATGCATTGTTGCATTGTTAACTTAAAGCTGTTACACGCCTTGATAAACACATAATGGGCCTCAAGAAATTAAGAGAAAATTAAAAAGTAAATGTTTACCCAGACCATATTTCCCTTTTCTTTTCTTGGAGTCATCTACACCTGCGCCTTATATGTAAGTAAAAGAAAAGGTTAGTGCAAAAATACACTTCTAACCATCTATGGCTCCTGTTGCCAGAAACTAAAAGAACCTTCCCCCCACTTGGCACCTCCCTCCCTGCTTTTGAGGCAGGAGATACAGCTGAGGCCCAAATGGTGCCATGGTGGTCTTGCTAAAAATTTACCTAAGGTCTGTCTGTGTTTTCTGAAAATAAACCAGGCCATTTCGAAAATCTGCCTCCCTTGGGACAAAGGACCCATATGAGGTTACATATACTGTAAATATGTTCAAAATATTTGCATTATATCGCCAGTTTTGGGCTCCAACTTTTGCTCATTTACAGAGGTGATGGTTTCAGTGCATTAGCCTCCTTTTAGCTACTTTGCTGGAAAAGTGGACGATATAACAGCTGTTCCTGCAGTGAAAATTCACAGGTCCGAGGACAGGAAGTGCATCTTTAGGCCGTCACTGAGTGGGCTGTTTCCCCCTTACAATATGCCTGTACACCGTACACAGTGGGCTTCTTTCTTTCTCTGAAGAAGGGGGAGGATGGGACCTGCAAATCGCTGGAGGAGGCAGAGGGTAGAGGGAGGGGAGGTGGGAGGGGTGCAGGGAAGGAGGAGGAAGGGAGATGCAGAGGAGAGGATGAAAAGGAAAAGCAAGGACGACAAGAATCTTTTAAAAGCTACAATTCATAGCAGTTTGTACAAAATGAAATACTATTATAGTTGTCTTGATAAGACTTCTAACAAGGTGGCAGCAGTTTTTGAATAAACACTGTATTTCCTGTCTGAAATGCTTACAATTTGATGTATGGATGAACTTTGATTCACAGCTATTCAATTTGATGTAAGCTGCCTTATATGATTATTTGCATATTTCCATTTTTTGAAATATTTCAGATCTACAGAAATAGTTTGACAGGGTAGGTTTCCCCCATTTTAATTCCCTGCTTACAGTTACTATTTTTTAAATATATTTTATTGATTTTTTACAGAGAGGAAGGGAGAGGGATAGAGAATTAGAAACAACTATGAGAGAGAAACATCAATCAGCTGCCTCCTGCACACTCCCTACTGGGTACGTGCCCGCAACCAAGGTACATGCCCTTGCCCGGAATCGAACCTGGGACCCTTGAGTCCACAGGCCGATGCTCTATCCACTGAGCCAAACCGGTTAGGGCTACAGTTATTATTTTTAAAAACCGAAGAACATTATTAAAAAACTCAGTAGCTGGAGGAGTGTTTGCCTGCCCAGGAAAGTTTAAAAAGGATTTTAAGAGATTTGTTGTTGTTATTGTTTTATTTGCTTTTGTTGTTAAGTAAGCAAGACTGTCTGAAAAGTAGGACAGTGAAACCAGTTTGCAGATGTAGACACAGCTGGAATCACCTGCAGGACTATGGGAAGCTTTTCTCAGGAACCAAGAGAGAGCACATGAGATGGCTTTTCTAGTTTGAGCTTAGAGAATCTATTCAGCCAATACCAGAGAGTAGCTAAGATAGCTTAATGAGCGTCTCTATTCTGCTTCCATCAATTCTAAAATATGCCCATGCATCTTCTGGCCACTCACTATATGTTAAAAACAAATAAACAAAACTGATGTTTAAGTCTTTTACATTCAGGCAATTCAGCAAAAACCGTTACATATTCCTAGTCTTTCCTATTATTTCATTGAAAAAAAAAAGAGAAATGTTCCATGTACATTGAAAGCCTTCCTTGGTAAATAGAACACTGAATTTTCTCCTGTAAAAGTTTCTGAAAATGCGATGCTGACCACTTCCTCTAGATGCAATTTTAAGCGTGTACCAGGATTTAGGGACTTCACTGAAATGAACTCAAGATAGCCTCCTGGAAGGGCAAAACGGAAGAGGGACTAACTTTAGTGACTCAGTGTGAAATTAATTTTCAGGGAGTTAAAAAATTCTTCAACGTGCTCCTAGGAGAGCCTAATCCTTAATTACCTTA